>NC_092214.1:42865158-42925309 GCF_043381705.1 Parasteatoda tepidariorum | reverse complement strand
TACAGTACAGAACCCGTTATCCGGAAATCAGAAAACCGGAAAACCAAAAAACCGGAACGAAATTCGATAAATTTTCCCGCCATTTAAAAAAAAAATTTTTTTTTTTCCTCATAAGATTTTAGGATTTTCCTTTCTTTTTTGAAAGATGTTTACCTTACCATCATTTTGGAAATAATCATTAGTGTGTTACTTCATCGTTTTTTTCTTCTTTTTAAGATTATATCCAAAAAAATTTTTTTTCAGTTTGGTTTAATATTAAAAAAACGGCTTTTTGTAGCGATGCAGAAAACCGGAAAAAATCAGTTATCCGGAATAGCGATGGTCCCGATCATTCCGGATAATCGGTTCCCTACTGTACTAGTTTACGAGATAAAGGTGTATCAATTGCTATTTTAATTATGTCTAGGGCTTAAGAATTTAAAACTTGTTTTGTGTTTAAGTATTTCAAAAGGTGATTTACCGAATTTTCCATATAACGAACTTATTATCGGGATTTAGAGACTTCGTTAAATAGAGGTCCGACTGTATCCGATATATATATATATATAATATCCAAAAATTTGACCGAAGAAGTGCAACTTTTAAACTATGTGAATATAAATTCTGATGATTAATTTTAAACTTAACGACTATGAATCCTGATATGTGGATTTTAAATCTTGTGAATATGAAACTCTATATTGGAGTTCAAAAGTACGAAAATACAATAAATCATGATGTCATTTTCAGATTGCGTAAATAAGAATTACCTACTATGCATTATTTTTATCAGTTAAATACGAAAATCGATCTTTGGTAATAAAATCACGATTTTTGAAAATGCATAAATACATATCACGATATTGGATTTTTAAATCTCGTAAATAAGAATAGCAATGTACGATATTTAAATCGCGTGAATAAGAATTGCGACTTTTAAATCAGGTAAATACGAAAATCGATGTTTGATATTAAAATCGCGTGAATAAGATCCAGATATTAGCAGATTCTGGCCTTGAGATTTCTAAAAGGCTTGTTTGTATTGTTTTCGTTTAGCCGTAATAAAAATTTACAAAATTAATTGAATTGGCAAATAAATATGTTCACCGCTAATCCATCGCTATTTTTCATTTTATTTATTATTATTATTTCGTTTGTTTTTCGTCAATAAACAAGAAACAGCGGCTCCTGAATTACGAAAGTACAAGCTATCTGGCGGGCGGGGGCAATAATACAGACAATTTTATTTTCTGTGCTTAAAAGTGTAGAAAATAACTAAAATAAGTAATAATGGCGAAGGGTTTGCAGCTACGTTGTTTGAATTTTTTGTTTATCTTTGAAAATCGGAAATAATGATTTTATTTTAAAGACGGAATTTTCAGAAAATGCGGAATATTTATGAAATAAAATAAAAAACCGAAATTTTTAGAGAGAGTTTTTGATAAAAAAAAAGCAGAAATTCGATAGACAAAAGCGGAAATCCTCTAAAAAGCAGAAAAATCTCATCCTTGAAGATACATACCTTCTATTTACTTAATTTTTTTTGCGATGTTTTTTTTTATTTTTAATTATTTCATTTATTTATTTTCTTGCCGGTCGCTGCTAAGAATTGGCAATTGTTTTGCAGCAGATAGCGATACGGATGAATATTTCGTCGACTTCGTAATAAATTTTTTCAATAAAGTCTTTCTCTCAGAAAATTATTTAATCTTAAAAAATTTTTCTTCATAAATTTTTTTGCTATAAAAAATGTTTTCGTCGGAAGCGCCGCATGTAGGAAAAAAACACCTTTTTTTTCAAAAGCGCCGCGGCTCTTTCGCCGAAAAATACGGTATATTGATGAGGCTTACTTTAAAAATGAGTTAATACAAAGATCTGAATTACCATTTGATTTTATTAATCTTCTTATATTACATTAAGCAAGTTAGAATGAATTTCCGCAAACAAAATTATAAATTTAATTCATTTAAAGTACTTTACTAGTTACTTGTAAATCTGAATTAAAAGTTATTTTTTGTAAATTACCTAACAATAACACAATATTGCTACATTTCCTTATAGAATTTTTTAAACTTGTAAAGGATCTATCTATCAGAACAGCCTTAGTCACTTTTTTTAAATGAATAAGAAACAAATAAAAAAGTCTAAATAAAAGAAGCATTTTAAATACAATACAATGATTTTTTTTAAAAATTATTTAAGATGATTTTTTTTGCTATTAAATATTTTAAACTCCAATATGTTAATCTAATCAAAATTATTAAAGTTAAATTACATAATTAAAAAGTAACAAGGATATTTCAAAGTGTTCAAACATGCAATAAAATGTTGTGTTTTTAATGTTAGGAACTTATTAAAATATTCATGTTGTCAAATTTTTCATATCACTATAAATAAAAAGAAACAGATAAAAGCAGGAGCATAATATAAACAAATCAAACTAATGCATATTTTCCAATTTTTTAGTATAGGTTTTAATGAGCTAATTTTAGCAAATAAAAATATAAAATTCTATAGAATTCAATAAAGCAAATGTGAAAAAATATTGCCTAGATTTTTCTATCAACACTTAATTTTTTTTTTTTTTAACAGAATATGAAAATTCCTTGAAGATGTTTTCTTTATCCAAATACTGTATTTACATATAAACCAGTTTTTTAAAAAGCATATCACTGTATGTTTAGTTCATGAAATTTGAAAGAATGAAATAAAATTCTGATGGTTTAGATATATGTGATGATAAATTATCAAAAGTGGAGTCATTCTTTTTCTTCTGCATCAAAATTTCATTACTCAAATTTTGATTATTATTGATTTTAATTTCAGTATTTTCAAACCTTGAACTTGAATCTTTTCTTTGACTGACCATTGATTGCTTCAAAATATGTAACTTTTTGTTAAGGAAATAGCCACATGCTTCTGTGTATTTTTTGCTATCAGATAAGAGCTTGATATCTTCAATATCATTCACCTAAAAACAGAAATACTTTTAAGAAATTCATAAACAAAATAAAATAAAAAAGAAGGAGAAAGAAATATAAAGATTATAAACAGACTATACATTTTTTTTTTCATTCACTTAGTATTTAATGTGGAATCCTTTACATGTTATAAATGTATCATAATCTTTATGTCTTAATAAATTTTTTAAAAAAATGCTAAAATTTTTAATTTTTATATTTAAGGCAAATAAATATTTTTAACACAAAAAAAAACTGAATACCCAATGTTATCTGACTAATTTTGCAATCATGAGATGTTTCTGCAATTCTAACAAAACTTCATTCTTTTCAAAGGAAAAAAAAAAGATTTATATTCAATAACAATTAAATTGCTTAACCCTACACTTTTTTCTTACTTTTAATTTTCTAATTTTATTAGGACATTCTAACAAAACTTCATTCTTTTCAAAGGAAAAAAAAAAAAGATTTATATTCAATAACAATTCAATTACTTAACCCTACACTTTTTTCTTACTTTTAACTTTCTACTTTTCTAGTTTATATTGAATCATACATTTTAACAATATAAATAAGAACACTTATCATTCAAAATTTCAGAGCTGTCTCTCATTACCCACAGAATGCAAAAATGTGTACAATTTTATCTTTAACAAATAGTTTGTTTTTTCAAGCATTAAACACAGAATTTTTCATTTAAAATGCCTTTTTTTCGATAATTTATCGTTCTTGAGAATTTTTACTTAGTTTGCATGTATAGTATCAGTGTCAAAATTCTTACTGAATAAAGTAAAACATATACTTCCACCAACATATCTCAAATAGTTAAAAGTTTTAATTTTTTGGCAGAAAATTTTATTAGGATACTCAATAAATCAACAAAGCCTTTTTTACAGCGTTTTTGGAAAAATACTGATTACTGACCAGTGATGATGCATCATGTAGTGATGGTGTATTTGGCAAGATACTGACACTACTAGATCGCTGACTTTTGGTAAGTGGTCTCACAGACCACTAAGGATTGATTTCTTGAAGTTGGAATCATGTTTTAGTGATCGCAGATCAGTGGATCATCAATTATTTCTATCGCTTAATTTTAAATGATACGGATAGTAGGCCAGCAGTACAAAAATTCAAATAAAGTGGAGAAGAGAAAAAGTACTGAGGCAAATTTAGCAAGAAAAGTCGCTCCACTGTTACTGATACTTTACAAGAAAGAAATATTACAAACATCAATTTATACAGGGTTCTTATTAACATAGCTAAAAACTAGAAGTGAGATAAATTCAAATTTTTTGAACCTGATTATTTTTTTGAAATACAAATAAATAAAATTATAACTAGGTGGCTACAAACACTCAGAAAAAAAAAATTTATTTCCTTAGATTGATTTTCTCAAATTTTCAGACTTTTGTAAATTATTATATATATACAAGTCATACAACTCTGAATTATTGATTTGTCTATTAGTAACAAATTAAAGTTATCTTAAAGTTTAACAGGTAGCTCAAAGTGAAAATATTTGTTGGTAGTTACATAAATGTTAAAGATGAAATATAACATTGATGACAGATATTTTGCTAGTGCAACATTTTCTAATGAATGTTTTAACATTCATTGGAATTTAGAAAAAATGTTATCTAAAAAAACTTTGAAGATATATATTGAATATACTGAATGTATAGAATTACTTGAAATTTCATTAATTATTTAAAGTTATTAATTTTTATAAACACAATCAAAAGTACAACACCCGGAATTGTCAGGACTTCAGCAAGTCCAGAAAATAGATTATTCCGGATATAAACTATAATTACATCAATTCCATACATTTTTTTATAGATTGAATGAGATTTAAAAAAATAAAGAATATTTATTTTGATAATATATATATATATATATATATATATAAATTTAAAAAAGTGAGCAGGCGATAATTTGAACTTTCTCTTTTATGAATAAAGGAATGTTAAGGAATAAGGAAATTATGTGAAGCTGCACAGATAATTAGATAAAAAGAACATTAAAAAACAAATCTTAAGTTCCAAAAGTAAAGCAACGGGAATTAAAAAATCTTAAACTAGGTATTGAATTAAATAATTTTTTTAATGAAAACATTTATAATCTAAAGAGAAACAAATCTTGTCAAACACTATAAATGTTCACCTCCACTGATATTCATAGTTTGTTTCTTTAACTGCTCTCATCTTTTCAACAACTCTTTTAGTCTGCTTATTAAGGCTGAATAAATGTTTAGCTATTAGAGATGCAACAAAAAGAAATTAAAAAAATAATTTGATAAAGGAAGAGTGAATTATTTATTTTGGTAGTTTAAAAAATGTCCTGAAAATAGACATTTCCAGTAAACGGACACCCAGATATGAGACTTTGCACTGTATATATGCATCTAAAGTTAGAAGAACTTTACTCCAAATAACAATAAAAAAAAACTTGAATAAGACAGTGTCAGTTTTTTCATTATATGACATGCTGCTTTAAGTTAGCTAGAAACTTTTAAAAAATTTATTAAAATTAAAATCTAAATTAAGTCTTTGAATAAAGTTAACTTATGCCTTGTTAGCATTAAAGCTAAATTGTAAATTTTTTTTAGACAGTTTAAAAGTAAGTTAAAAAACTTATTTAAGTCAGCAGGAAATATATTTATAGAGCTTTGAAAAAAAGTACCTCTATGTTTTCATTATTTGATCATTCAAAATGATTTAGATTTAACTTTTGTAGGTAAGTTTTAAAGGTAAAAATTAGGTCATGTGAAAAAATATTGCTATTCGTGAGATGAAATTAAGAACATGCACATCAGTTTTATCTATTTTCAAACTATTAAAAATAAAGGAGCACACAGAATTGATACACTAAATCAAAAATTTAACAGGACAATAAAAAGAATTAATTTTACAAGAAATAAACATTAATTATATACAATTTATATGCTACACAAATTGCACAATTTTGTGACAATTAATTTAGAAACTAAAATGTATTGCCCATAATACCAAGAATAATGAAATCTATAGAGAAATAAAAGAAATTTACTTGCAAATTCTCTGAAAGTAGGCTTTTAGAAATGTTGTCACTATCAAAACAAGCAAATGGACAGCCTCCTTCAAACACAGATCGTGAATTACAACATTGTAATGAATAACAGCTATGTGCTCGATAGTTTTTTCTAGAACCTCTCCTTCCAAACAAATGTTGAATGCTATAAATATAACGATTTCTACTATCACTCCAAGAATGGATGCAAGTACTTGTAAAATTCATAGGAAAAGAATATTCCTTCATAAATAGGTTAAGGACTTCCTCATATGGAACACCAATTTCTTTTAAAAAAAGAATGTACTGAATCTAAAAAGAAAAACGAGGTCATTTTTTAAGCAAATTATGGTAAAAATTTCCCTTATATTAGAAATTGTGCACTTTTTTAAATATGAACTTTAAAATGTAAACAGAAAATAGACATTTTCTGTTAGCTAATTTTTTTTTTTGTATAAAACATATCAGACAAACAAATATGGGCATGATTCAAAGAAATTTTAGTGAGGACTAAATTTAGTATGAATAATCATTCATATCAAGGTTAGTGCAACAGCTCACCTTTGTGCCAAAATGTTTAATCTGGCAATGAAATGAACAACCATATTTGACTATTAACACTTAGTTTTCATTTGGGTGTTTTTTTCTGCTGATTAGAAAAATAATTCGCTGCAATACAGAAAATATGGTCCCAATAAATTTAGTTTATGCAGCAGTACTTGAATGTTTGAACACCTTAATTTTAATTTCACTCTCTGTGTGTTTCTCTACATCCCAAAAACTTTTTAAGAGAATCAAGTTTTTTTCATGCAATTATAAAATTGGTTTATATAAAGATAATTCCATTAAATAATTATTTAATATTCTTTATTATTTTACGCAATAATAGTAAAAAAACTGAATAGAAAGACAAACTTAAACAATATTTTAAAGTACTCAATTTTGAATGAAAAAATTTGAACGAATTCAATTTAATAGTTTTTAAATCAAATTTTAAAAAATCCGTATTTTTAAATATTTTCTGAGAACTATTTGATCAAATACATTCAAATTTTGTATTTTGAAATTATATACTTCAAAATGATGTAACAATTAGCGAGGAATACAAAACCCACTTGAAACAGTAAACGTTTCTAACAAACAATTCAGAACTGAAATTAATTTTCTCTTTCAAATCTGTTTTGTATTCCACTTTCACGCCTGGCAAGTCTTGATAATGGTTGCCCATTTTTGAGTGCTTGTAACATGTCCACTTTTTCTAACAGTATAATTTTTTGAGGCAAATAAAGTTTTTACATTATCAAGTTCTTTATATCCCTGACACACAGAAGTTTTTGTTTTTCTTAAAGTTTGTGCACGGTCATAACTATATGCTCTGAAATAAAGCTAAACCATTGCATAAAAGAAAGGTATTTTTCACCATATATTGAACATTGCGTCAAAATGTTAGATATGAAATTCCAAGTGTTTAACTTCACATTTCTACTTTTTTTTACACTGGAAAATGTTAAGAATTATTTTTCTAAATGGTAAGTTTTATTTTCTCGCCAATAATCAATATAATTTTAGGATTTTCCTGAAAAAACATTTTCACAATGTTTTACAAGCAGTTGTAATTTTAGGTAATAATGATGAAATGAAATCTTTCTTTCAATAAATTAAAAAGTTAATCTTATTTTTCAAGCATTTATATACTCACTGAATAATAATTGTAAAAGAATGAAGAAAAAGTCACAAACTCTTCATCTTTGTCAAATATTTGATTGAGGAATTGGAACTTAATTAAACTGATGAGTTCGATTGAAAGTTATGAATTGAAAAAAGATGTTTACCACTTGTCATTCCAAACAAGTTGAAAATCACAAAAACATGGTTGTTTTCATTATATCATAATCATTCATCATATCATAATTATTTGTTACATCACAAAAAATTAAAAGAAAATATTTAAAAATAATAATAATGTTTAAATTTATTAAAAATAATGTTTTGAATTTATTTGAATAATGTTTTGAATTTATTAAAAAAATTGACTTCAATTTGCAGTTACTTATTTAATCAGAAATATCTTGAAAAAAATTAAACAAAAAACAACATATATTTACTCTTGCATGGTGTTGTAGTCTGTGAGTTTTGCGAAGCAAGAAATGAATGTTCTTCATGCATTGGGGGAATTTCGAACTCTCAGCGTTTAAATTTTCCTCTCTTATAATTCTGGCATTACCAATACCAGAAGTAGAAATGGAGAAACTGATATTAGACTTAAACCAGGCCTGCAAACAAACAATAATATAAAAAAACGAAAACAATGGGAAGAAATATTGATGGATTTGAAATAATGAATTAAAAGTATGAAATTATTTCCACAAGAGTCCATTTAATTAATCAAATTTATTAGAAAGCTTTTGGTTTTATTTATTTATTTAAAAAAAAAACTTCAAAAAAATGTGCAATGTATTAAAGCAGTGATAAATTTTTGGTTTCTGTGTAATATCATGTGCATTTACTTTATTTAGTTACAAATTAAAGGCTTTTAATTTAACAATTGAGATTTTTCTCGTTTTACAGCTAAATATTCGTTTTTGTCAATCATCAGCAATTTATTGGCATTTTACAATCTAATTTTTTTTTTTTGAAACTTGATATTAATGAACTTGTTTTTAAAAAAATTTTTTTTTTATAATAGATTTTTTTATAGGAAGAATAGATTTTTTTAAAAAGAAAATAGTCTCGTTTAATTCAAGTTACTCATGAAATAAGGCATTTTATGCTACATATCAAGAATAACAAGTTTTTTCTGCAATAAAAAAATAATGGGATAAGCCACCAAAGAAGAAACTCTTTTTAAAAAAAGAAGTCTAAAATATTTAAGCCATTTATTTAAACAAGGAAAAATAGCAATCTAGTTTATTAATTGTATTAAAAATGCACTTTTAACAGGATGTTTTTAAGAATTTTAAAAACATTCAAAAGATGTAGATTTTTTAACTATGAACTAATACAGATAATTACATGAAAATAAAAGGTTTCAATAAAATCAAACTAAATTAACAATAGCCCATATTATTAAAATTTAAATTACATTCAATTTTTTTATTTCTTTATTTGGTCATAAATAAGACAAATAATAGATATTGTCTAAGATGAAGGAAAATAAATTTCAATGGGTTTAAGGTATTATAATTAATTTAATTATAAAATAAATGGTAATGTAAAAGAAATTTAAATAAATATTTAAAAAAACATATCTATTTTATTATCATTCATGGGTGCAGGTTGAAAAAAAGAGCAATTATGAAAATTTTTTGACTGAAATTCCCAACATACACAATACCCCCTCGCCATGCATGACATATGCAAAATATCTAAGAAAGCTTCACCATAGTATATGAAATTTAAATACTGAACAAAAAATATTTTGTTTATTTCTTCCTTTAATAAAATAACAGGAGCATAAGAAAATACACCAATATAAATAATGAATGCAACTTTTACTTACAAAATTATATCATTAATTGCAAATTTCATGATTATCACCAGAAATATCTACACTTCGGAAGAAAACATACGGCAAATGACATTTACTTTTAAATGACTAAACTTCTTACCTAGCATTATTAGTCTCACATTCATATAATAAGGTCAAAGATACAGCTGGGATTTTGTTAGCAAAAAAAATTCTTTTAGCAGAGAGGATATACTGAACAAAAATATACTCAACAGGAAACAAATATTGAGGTACTTAAAAATCAATTTTTGAGGACAGAAAAAACTATTTTGCTTCTGTTTTCCATTAAATCTTCTGTTCTTAAAACACTTTTGTTTCCATCTTACTTCCGACGAGGACATTTTTGAAAGACAAAAATCTGTCCTGTGGATGGAAGACTTGCACCCATGTTATCATTTGATCTAAACCATATTAAGGACCATTCACACAGCATCCGATTGCCCTAAACATATAAGCAAATATTTAGAAACCACGAAGAAAAAAAAAAGAGAACTGTCTCACGCATGCGAATTTGTTATGTCATATTGCACATGTAAATCAGATGTAATTGGAATGTTTTTTTAGTTGCATTCAGTTAATTCTGCAAACGATAAATTAAACACTTCTAGCTTATGTTTATATAGTCATTTGGGTACAAAGCTGTTTATACATGCATATACACACAGTGAAAAGTCTTGCATTCAGACAAAACTTCGGCAAGGATAATGGGTTTTCAAGATAAGCAAAAATCAAAGCATGCTTTATTTAATAATGAAGATAAATAACAGATAATTAACATAAATTTTGAAACAATAATATGCTATTGTTTAAAAATTGACATGTTAGATAAAAAATGTTCAGTATAATAAAATAAATATCACTAATAGAAAAAAAAAAAGTAAGCAGACAATAAGTTAGCTTTCTCTTTCATTAACACTTTTAGGACTGATTTCTAATTTTTTATGGAGTAAATTTTTCTTTTGGCAGCACACTGTTTCTCTAAAATTGACAATTGTTTTTCTACCAAATGACAAATAAGTTTTTAAAAAATCTTGACTAACTTCTTGCAGTAAGACTCTGGGACATTGATGTCCCATTAGATTTTATAAGTGGCACATATGCGGTCCCACCAGTATCCAATGGTAACAGATGATAATAAAATTGTAAACTTTCAAAATCATGCAAATTAGGATTCAAAACAACGTAAAGGAATATTAAAAAAATGTGTACATTATGACACTCACTTTTCCTTTGCTCTATTTCAGTTATTTTCCTCACAAAATGATGCATACATCTCGAAAAATCCTTATTAACAGTTCTATAAGTGCTACCAACCATCGAAATAGAAGTAGGGAAGTTAACATTATCAATTAAACCAAAAATTTACTTGGGGAATATATATTCCGTGAGGTTTAAAAGGGTAAATAAAAAAGTTTTTCTCCTTTGATGGAAGGAATTAGCAGAAATAACCTTCAAATAAAAATAATATTAAAACATTTATATTGGAAAAGTAAATCAATCTTTTTTGATAAAAAAAATAATAAACAAGGTACAGAATTATGTAATTTAATAAAAACGTTTATAATTTAAACTAAAACAAAGCCGATTTTTTTCTTTTTTCTTCCTAAGGTTCAGGTTTATTAATATCTACAGTTTATTCTCACAGAATCTTTTTTTTTCTTTAACTGCTTTTGTCTTTTCAACAACTTTTTAAGCATGCTCAATAAGGCACTTTATATATGTTTAACTATCTTTCATGCAGTGCCAGAGAATAAAAAATAGTTATTTTATACATATAACACTTAATCTTAGATTAAATGTTTAGAATTTTTTGTAATAGTTATTACAAGTTTTTCCCTTCATGCCTCAACAAAGAGAACCAATACTTCATTTTTCATTTTTTTTATAGTCTGATTATGGTATAACTAGGGATCTTACCACATCTTCCCTAAAAAATCCCTATTATTAAAGCAAAGGACTCAAGATTTTGAAAAGATTCCCATTTTTGCTTCTCTTCTAAAGTACAGTACAGCACCCGTTATGCGGAAATCAGAAAACCGGAAAACCAAAAAACCGGAACGAAATTCAATAAATTTTCCCACCATTTTTTAAAAAAAACATTTTTTTCCTCATAAGATTTTAGGATTTTTCTTTCTTTTTTGAAAGATGTTTACCTTACCATCATTTTGGAAATAATCATTAGTGTATAACTCCATCGTTTTTTCTTCTTTTTAAGATTATTTCTAAAAAAAAATTTTTTTTAGTAGGGTTTAACAATAAAAAAAAACGGCTTTTTGTAGCGATTCAGAAAACCGGAAAAATCAGTTATCCGGAATAGCGATCGTCCCGGATAATCGGTTCCCTACTGTACTATGATTTAATCTCATTGTCATCTACATTGTTTTCCTTATGTAAATATGCATACATTCATACATTTTCATATGCATACATGTTTATACATATATCAAAAAAAGATCAAAAAATTTTCTAATATTTCATGAGAAAAGGAAGAAAAAAAATTATTAGCATTTTCTATGACTTAAATGAAACTAAGGTTCAAGAGCTTCCTGTATATTACTATGGTACCTGGCCAATTTTTAGAGGTCTTAATAAGGATTAGTAATCCCCGAGTACTCATTATTTGAAAGAGTGATTTTTATTGTTGTTTTTCTTAAGATTACATAGGAACTGACTCTATTGGATCATGGCCTCCCTAACAACCTAAAGTAGTCTGCCCCATGCCCAAGCTAAGCTCTTGAAGTGTCTTTTGATCTTGTCTATACATCTCTTCCCCTTTTTCCCTACTTTTTGTTGTTCTCTGTATCATAACTATCTTTTTTTACTAAATGACACATAGAAAAAAAAACAATAGTGTAACTTATCATTAATCACAAATTGCTATTTTTATTGACAAATCTGTTGTAATATACTTGTACAGTATTGCTTCAGTTAAATTGGGCCTTTGGATAAGCTATGAGGCTTTTTTTTTATCCCTTAGCTGACACAATGTAAGAAAAGCTTTTATATCTGGTTTTAAAATAAACTTGCAGTTAGTACCAGGAAACTTTAGATCAAGTTTTGCCTGTATACAATATAATACTGATTTTATTACCTTAATTTCATTTACCATGTAAGAGAAACGAGGATCATTGATCTGGTGAATACATGGAGATGATTTTGTTTGAAATATTCCTTGCGATACAAATTCTTCAAAAAATGAGATAAGTAAATGTTTGAGTTCAGTAAGAGGCACAGACACAAATCCTGAAGTTAAAGGATGTAGACGTCTCTTGACAAATTTCAAAACATATATGAAGGGTACTGCATAAGAAGTAATTTATGTTAGCAAAATTTATAAAAAAAAATCAAATAAAAACAAACTAAAACAGTGAGCATTAAACGTAGCACAATATGTGTAAAAAAATTTAAACCCAGTTTAGCTATAGGCCTAAGTACAGAATTACAGTGATTGTTCAGAGAAAAGACTTTGATAATTAATCAAACTGAAATAATTTGCTGGTATTTAATTAAACTAAGCAAATAAATATAACTTTAAATTAAATTATTATAGTTTTTTAAATGACGAATAGTTTTAATATGCAAGCAAAAATTGAAAAAGAAAAAGAGTTAAATTTTAAATTATTTATGTATAAATACCAACTAAAGACACAAAAATTATGGGGAGTATATAAAAAAATTTTTTCACCATATTAATTGATGTGGAACAATATACTGCCTCTAAAGAAAAATTATAATCGAAAACATAAGTTGCATTGCATTGAGAATATGGCTAAGAACAAAAATTTTCTGAAGTGAAAATATCCAACTAATATTATGCAACATTAATTAAAATTGGAACATTAAATTAAATACAAGTGATTGTGCACATGCTTATAAAATGTTTACTGAATTCAATTTCAAAAAGCATTCATGAGTGATTTATTATCTTGTGTATAACTTAAAAAATATTTATTGAATTCAATTTCAGCAAACATTTATAGGTGATTTTAAAATCATATGGAATACAAATCACACAACAAAAAATTTTTCAATTTAAAATATGTAATTACAAACAGCATTTAATAAAAAAAATTTAAATAACAAATATAGATGATGAAATACATTAGATAATTAAACACATTTACATGAAACTTAAACAAATTTAAAATAAAGTATGTTTTCAGGGGTTGGGTTTTTACCAGTAAAAACCATGAAAAACACCTGGTAAATACTATTAACCCATGTTTATTTATTTACAGATAGACTGGTTTATTATTTATAACTGATTGGAATTTATATTATTTCCATATTAGCAAATATTAATAATTATAATATAATATACACATACACTACCATATACTAAATCCTACAATAATGGAAGAGACACTGTGTTTTCAACATTTTTTAAAATTTCTCAAGAAATACTTAAAGGATTAATTTATAACTTTAGAGATGTTTAGTTTATGCAATTTTTCATATTCAACAATAAAATTTAAAGCTTACAGAGGTTTGGGAGACTAACAATAAATTACAAAAGAAAAGAAGTATGTTTGAACACCCTATGTCAGAAAATCAAACAATAAGCTTGTAACTTGTATCGATTACTTTAGTTGTTAATTGAAATAACTGCATAAAATTTCGTAAACCTAGGGTAAATATCTATAGAAATATGGACATTTTTATAAAAAACTAATTTTTTTAGCCTTACGTTTTTTTGCTATAACTTTATAAATATTCAATGGAATCAAACAATATTTTTGGAGCAATTTAAAATTAATTAGAAAATTATTTATTTAAAATTTGTAAAACAATTTGTCAAAAACTGCACAAGAAAAAAGTATTTAAGGTAATTCTGCGCATGCGTAAAAAAAATTTAAAATCTTTTTTTCTTAATTTTTTAGTGAATCGTATTTGGCAACTAATGAAAAAAGTTTGATTTGAATATCTTAAAAATTTTATAAGCTTCAAGCAATTTTCTAAACAGTTTTTGTATTTTTTAACAGAAAGCTCAAAATGATCAGGGGTTTTCCACAAATTTTATTTTGTTTCATAAAACAAAATTTACTAACAAATGATAATATCTTACAATAATTGTTTGGAAACCAAAATGTGATGGTATAAGGAAAGAAAACATACTTTTTGGATATGATCTCCTACAATGCCGGTCTCATTTTTAATAAATCTTGTTTAACAGTACAAAATGAAATTACAGGAAAACCCCTGATTGTTTTGAGTTTTCTTTCAAAAAGTGGAAAAACTACTTAGAAATTTGCTTGAAACTTTTTAAGATATTTAAATCAAACTTTTTTCATTAATTGCCAAATTCTGTTCAAAAGAAATATCTTAAATATTTGTATCTTAAGCAGTTCTTAACAATTTTACATTGGATATTGTAACAACCCTCACAGACATAATCAGCGATTGTCAGCATTTTTAAATTTGGATAAAATTTCTAAGCATTCTGTTTCAGAAAGAGTGTCAAGTTCATCGTGAATTATTCTCAAATGCATATTTAAAGATTGATGCGTTATTCGTGAGCGCAAATTAATTTCATCATAGTCTCACCATGCTGGCAGTTGAGGAAAGAATAATGGAGCTGAAAGAAAGCAACTTCATACAGTTAGCATAAAATGTCCACATTCCAAAACTCTCTGATATTCTAAACAAGTCTTTTGATTAAATTGTTTCCAACTTCTTTTTTGCTTGCAACTCCTGCTTGCTTGGCTAATAAGCAGTTGTGCCTCCTTCATTTTTTCCATCTGATACGCCAGTTTTGCCGCTGAAATTTATTTTTCAAATCCTGATATTTCTATCTGGGCTACTGTTTCATCTATAATAGGAGCTTAAATATTCTTTGAACCTCTAAATTCATGACTTTTTTCTTTCTCATAAAAAGAAAGCAGGGTTGGCTGGGATACATCCAGGATTATTTTAGTTTTCGACTAAAATAATCCTGGTAAAATAATAAGTAGTATTTAGACTAAAATAATATTTCCAGGACTATTTTAGTCGAAAAACAAATCAAATTCATTTAATGGAGCAGGAATCATAAATGCATTCTCCATTTCTTTTTCAAAATCTTTAATAAGAGGTTTCACGAAAGTCTCTAAAAGATTTTAATAAGTTCAGAAGAATCCTGAGACATGAATTGCTTCATGAAATTCAACTTAGTGTAGTGCAGTCTAAAGCAAATGAAAGTAGTACATTACTTTTTCTGAAATTGTTTCCTTTTTGAAGGTTTTTAGAGAAATCTAGCACATCATCAACAAGTTTGCTTACTTGTGATGAGACCGAGCTGAATGCTATGGCAGGACTTTGCAACCATAAGTTTAACTTATCCACTTTCCCTAAAAAATCTGATAAAAACAATAACACTTGAGGATTTAAGAGCTGCTCTTGGAAACCTTTTACTTCAGGCTCTTTGTTTTTGACAAACAAGTAAATCCAAGGCCTCCACTAATTGATGAGAGAGTGTTATAACTCTTCCACAAGCTTTGCCATGTGAAAGCCATCCATTTACTGAAAGTTTTTATGTTATACACTTCTCCCTGTATATCCTTAAAAACCTGCAATTTTTCCAGACTGTAGTGAAACATTTTCCACAGGCTCACTCATACAGAATCAAATAATTTTAAGTTATCATACTTTTTAAATAGGTGAACAAAAACAAGAGCTAGCCCATGGTTCCGACAATTTACATTTACAGAATGAGGAGCATGCAATTTCATCCTTCCTTGCACACCTGTTGTTTCCCCGCTCATTACATTGGCACCACCCAAAGCAATAAATAAGCAATTTGATGCCTTTTGCAACCAAGAACTTTTCAATGGCATTTGTAATAGATTCTGCAATAGTAGAACCCGAATTAATAATTCCAAGAAATTTCTCCTCAATGTTCAACACATACTCCTGGTGCTTTGTATCTTGCAATCAAATCCAGCTGTCCTCACTGGGCCTCACCTGCATCAAAGCATAAACTTCAGCAAAAGTTATTTCTGTAATAATTGTCTCTTCTAAATATAAAGAGATAGCTTGCATCAAGTTGTTTACAGAAACTTTCGATAAATAGATGGCATTTTGCTTCTTTATGTTTATCACTATTTTCGTGCATACGGATGCAACTAGTAGGGTGAGTCGAAAAATCTACGCCCATGTTGCACCAAAGCCCATACTGATAAAAAAGAGCATATTTTTCACAGTTACCCTTCAGCAGAAACACTGAAATACATCTAAGGAAAGGATTTTTCAAGAGAAGGAATATTTTTCGGACACATATTTTTTACTTTGTAACCGTAGTTTGTTTCTTTTTTAAAGCTTATTTCTCCACCATTGATGTCAGATAAATCTTCATCATCTATTTGGGAAGCATCTAAAAATCGGCACAACACTAGAAACAGGAGAATTTGCTTTAGTTTTACAAGTTTCGAATGAAACAGATTCCTCCTCAAAAACTAAACCCACTGGCTTACTTGAAGTATTTTCCTCATGAGTACTGCTGTTTTTGCAAGCTATAGATTTCACACAGAAAACTGCTGAAATGGACTCAACAATTTCGTTAGAAGTACTAAGATTAGCCTATTCAGTGTTTAAAACTAAAATTTTAGATTAGCAAAACTCAGAGAAAATTTTGTTGGAATAAAAATGTTCGATTTGCAGAAACCTGTGAATCAATGTACTTGAGATTCACATAAAACATAAAAATGTAACTAAAATAATAAAAGCATTACGATTATAAAGAATCAGAACTTTTCAGTATTTCCCAAGGTATACATAGAAGTTGGACAGCATATAGTTCATAACAAAAAGCTTTATAGCCCTAAACAAAACAATAGTAAATGCAAACATTTTGACAAATACGAACAGAATTAATAATGAAACTTTTAGCATAATAAAAATACCTTTTAAAAAATTGTCCTTGTTTTGAATTGCTATTTCAAAGTCTTTCGCTAAATGAATAAATGTCTTTAACACTTTCCTGTATGACTTGATGATGCCAGTATGCTGAATTACTTCCTCACATTGCCTGCATGTGTTGAACATCACTCTTTTAAGATCATCTTTAGAATAAAATTCCAAGCGATATTTAAATAGTTCTGTTTCACTTTGAATAAAAAATTCCTTCATTTCAAAATCAGCAGAACAAAGGAATCTAAAAAAAAATAATCATTCAATACAAGATTCCGTTCTCAATATGAACATCTGTTTACAAAAATATAGATATTAAGACAGCATCTTGTAACAGCAAATTATTAAAAAACCCATAATCTATCTAAATTTAGATGTAAATTGATTACTCAATGTAATTAAATACATATTTTTTGTCTGTTTGTCTACCCGACGACTCACGCAATAGAAATTGATTTACAGAACAGCTTTTATATCACATATATTTATCAGAATGAATAAGATATGTCCAACCAGCCAAATTTCGTTTTAAAAAATTTTTAAAATGGACCTTAGACTATCTAAAGAAGCAATAAAATTTTACAGAAAAGAAAAAGTAACAGAAAAAATCTTTCCTCAACAGTATACTCTGTATAAGATCATCTTCCTAAGGAGAGTCATATTCTGATTCAAACCAATTCCAATCATGACACTTTTTTCTTTCTGAGTAATAGTTACATTCTGTGATAAATTAAATTTTTTTGACTTTATATTATTTTTTTCTTCAGTATGTCTTTAAATTACTAACATAGCTTACTATGTATTATAAATTACTTGGTTCTGCAAATAACTACATTCACTTATCTCGTAACTATATACTCATAACTAAATCTTGATATTATCTTCAAGTAAAAATAAATGGAAATTACCTATTTACATTAAACATTTTCATTTATTTAGTTTAATTTTTGTAAATTATTCATATTACTTTCAAAGATAATCTAAATATATCCCATATTTCACTATTGTAAATCCATGTCAAAGTTGGCACTAAACTGATATTTCAAATTTTTTGTGACCAGCTTAAAAAAAAATAAAATGGTTGAGCACCCCTGTTTTTATTACTATTTTCAACTCTCTCAGCTACCAACAACGCTTAACAATTAAAATTTTATTTCTTCTTAAAATAAATATATATTTTACTTTTATGAAGAGTAAATATTTTTTAAATTACAGTAGCTATTTCCTCCAAAGAAACCTAGAAGGTAAGACCTTTTCAATGTCGTAATCAGAAAACTATTACGCATTTTCCATAACTCGTGTGAGGTAATAAGCATTTTAAATTATTTCACTTCATAAAGCAGGGGGATATTTCCTAATCATGATCTGTCCTGCCAACTACAATCACCAAGGTCAATCAATTTATTTTATTTTCAATGCAGATGTTTGCCCAGGGGTGGCTACGAGTTATACCTTTCGAGTTGGTCCCTTTCTGTGATTTTTTTTTTTTGGTTTCTTGCGGGCCGCGGTTCGGAAATTGCCAAGACTTGGCGATAATTCTACCAGAGATAGCGATACGGAAATCTCCCCTAAAAATAAGTCATTAATCCCAGTAAAAAAAAAAGGATTAATAAGAAACATCTAAAATAAGTAGAGAAAGACGGTATACTAGTGTCAACAAAACCGAAACTTATAAAAAGTAAACTGGTACTGACTCAACAATTTTAAACTCAATGAACAATAAAATATATATTTAATAAATCTATATATTAACATGTAAATAATAACTTGTCACTGATATCGATCTTTCATAATTATTCTAAAAGTACCTTAAAACAAAGTGAGATATTCTGTCCTTCATTGATCCCTCAATAAGACAGTCAAAAGCATTCAAAACATTTTCTTGTTCAATGCCCTGCTTTATTTCAACTGCTGATTTACCTCTAATAAAATACAAAAAAAGCAATCTTGTCTTAATAAAAGCACATAATTTAACTAAATTTATGTGGCCTTTTGGAGGTTTTATGTAAACCGCCATATTACCACATGTGAGTGTTTGGATGCCATTCCAATTTAAATATTATGCTTTTTAGTTAGTTCCGAGCGCTTCCAGCTACTTATTTCTGACAATCTTGAGAGGTGGATAAATTTTAAGAAACCGTTCTCATGGCGCAAAATTCACGCATCTATAATTGCAGATGAGAAGTGAGTTTTTCGCCAGAAAGAATATTTAACAGCGATATATAAGGTGAGAGGAAATGCGTTGAACTGTGTACAGTGATCCACACCAATTTTGCAATTCCTATCACTGTCGAGAGAAAAAGAGAACCTGATTAATACATTTTTCGAGGAAAAATATATTTCACCTATCAGGCTCTCGATTCGAGTAGCGTGAACTGCCTGCATGAAACAAAACTGGCCCTAAAAGGAACAATTTAAAGGACCGTTCTCACAAGCTGCGAAACTTTTGCAGATCTTCACAAATTTATCGGAAATATGATATCTTTGCATACATCTTGTACCGAAAGAAAAGAACGAAATCATTATTTGAAAGACAGGAACTGGATTAAAACCCACGTATTTTGCGTGAAATTTCTCTGCCCTAATCACTGAACTATAAGATCACTTTTGTGTTAGCTATAATAGTTGTAGTTCATTTACTTCGCTCTAGAGCTGCGCAATGGGTCTGGGAAACATCCCTGAGGTTGATCCGAAGACATGTCATCACAATTTTGATCCCCGCTTCGGTAGCCCGACGACCTTCATGCGAAGTCGAACACTTTACGGTAGAACAGTTTAACGAGGACCGATACCGCGTACCCCCTTCGGTCCCTGCGCTGACTGATCAAAGTGGTCATCCACCCGCTTACTGACCGCAGCCAGGGAGGTTTGACTTCAGTGTTCTACTGGGAACAGAGTTTTTACAATCAGTCCACTGTGGGATGCTTCATTAATAGAAACACAGTATTATAAACTAAGGCATAGAGTTCATCTCACTTTTCCACTATCTACATACCACCCCCATTCTCACACGTAAGAGATTCTGGTTTTAAGATTCTCGTTTTAATGCTCCATTTTAAGATTTTGGGATAGACTGATGTGTATCAGTTAAATTACAAATGCGTATTTCTTATAGTTTTAAAAATAGTAGATGTTGGCTTAGAGCTTACATAGAATTGAAAACAACTAACACAGACCAAAAACAAAGTTAAAAAATGCTTACTAAGTAAAATATGGGTAAACAAATTAAAATTTTTAATGTCATTTAAGGGATTACTCTGGACGAGCGGTATCACCCGCCAAACGCTGGGCAAAGCGTGAAGGTAGCGGGTTCGAAACCCACCGTAACCCTGTATGTATTCTTCGTGAATCCACCTTCTCTGAATTGTTTTATGTTCCGCAGAGGACTGATCGTTAAGACACGGATCCCAGCAGATCACCGAAGTCAAGCATCACTACCTATAGTCAGTGTGCGGGTGGGTGACCACTTGGATCAGTCTGCGTAGGGACCAAGGTCTTTGTTAAACTGTTCTTTGTTAAACTGTTCTACCGTAAAGTGCTTGACTTCACGTGCAGGCCGTTGGACTACCGAAGCGGTGGTGCCATCCCCTCTGCAGGATCAAAATTGTGATGGGATGTCTTAGGATCATCCTCAGGGATGGTTCCCAGACCATCGCCAATAGCCTATTGTGCAGCTCTAGTGCGACGTAAATGAACTACAACTACAACTGAATTGTTTTATCTGTCCTTCTACTTTACAAAGGTTTATAAGCCTAAATTGAGCACACAAGCCTGCAAATGTATGCAATTTCAATAAAGCAATTATATTATTTAAAATTACACTTACACTGTAAAAACTACCAACTTTTTGAAAAAATTACCAAATTTTATCTTTTTTACTATCAAACACCAAGGCAATAAGACCATATTTTATCGTAAATATTACCAAAAATTGAGTAACACAGTTTTTTTTTGTTTCCATAAAGCCAGAAAACATGGTAAATTTTATCGTATTCAGAAAGATTTGTAAAAGGTAGTAATAAAATTTGCATGAATTCAAGCACAAACATAATTCATAGAACGAAGCCCACTATTTTCCGTTAGTGAATTTTAGTTGTTTTTAAGGACTTTTGTTTTTCTCGAAGTGAAGATAATTTTCATTTTATCCTTTAAGTTCCTCAAAAGTTAAGCATAATTTCACACCCGGGTTCAGTGTAAAAATAAGCTTAACTTTTGGAAACCAGGGTATTTTTGACATGTTTGCTTATGTTGTAAACAAATAAATTGAATTTTATTAATTTTAAGGTAAAAATAATCATGCAACGACAAGAGTATCAACTGTTCATAACACTTGGTGATGTGGAAAAAAAGAATTTTCTTTTTAAAGTTTCTTAATTTATATTCATGGAAAAATGCATTCGTTTTTATCATTTGCTAAATCTCAAAACTCATGCTTATTATGTTTTTATTAAAGTAAAAAGTAAGAAGACAAATTCAGTCAAGACAACAATGTCAAAAACGATAAATTTCATAAAAATATTTATTTTTTAGATCTTGCTCCAATTATATCAAGTCATTGTTTGCTTATAAATCGATTTTTGTAAAAATATGTATTTCTAACTCCAGAAAACATTCGTATTCCTTTATTCTAATAGATTTTATCTTAAATAAAATTAAAAATAATAATGACTCTCAGTAATTAACGGTAAAGCCAAAATTTTTATTTCTAAATGTCTATAACGAGGTATTCAATTTTTACTTAAAAACAGTTTGAATTGTGAAAAATCATAGGTGTTTAAGTCAAATTAAAAATAAACAAATAAATACATAAAATAGTGATGTTTATTTATTTTTTGTTTGCTTTACAGTGTCCTCCTTGCTCATTTGGTCTCGTCATACCTCCAAACGCTTAGAATGGAGGTTAGGAGTTCGTATCTTACCGTAACCAAGGATGCCTCTTTGTTATGTCTTTTTAAAACTTAAATTTTTTCGATTGATTTTTTGATAGAGCTATTGATTTCTCAGCTTGACTCAAATAAGCATCTTATGGATAAGTAATAATAAATCAATAAAAGCTTCTTTTAGCTACATGTACCGCAGTGGATTGATCGTTAAGACACGGATCCCAGCAGATCACCGAAGTCAAGCATCACTACCTATAGTCAGTGTGCGGGTGGGTGACTACTTGTATCAGTCTGTGTAGGGACCGAGGGTGTACGGTATTGGTCCTCGTTAAACTGTGCTACCGTAAAGTGCTCGATTTCGCGTGCAGGTCGTCCGGCTACCGAAGCGGGGGTGCCACCCCCTCTTCAGTGGATCAAAATTGTGATGGCATGTCTTCGGATCATCCTCAGGGATGTTTCCCAGACCGTCGCCAGTAGCCCATTGTGCAGCTCTAGTGCGACGTAAATTAACTGCAACAACAACAACTTTTAGATACATATGCAGTTTCGTAGACTGAGTACAAAGAACAACGTGTAAACTATTGCGAAATTTAAAAACAGGTAGCACAGATTTGAGAAGACATCACAAGAGTATTGAACCACTGACGTTTTTTTAAAATACCACTGTCCGGTATACATTTGTCGGGTACATCCTACACTGATTTTTTAAAGGTTAAGTATTATAATACTTAAACTGACGTTTTTTCTAATGTACTCTAATCAATTATTTACAATGACCATAACCAGCTGGTAAAAGTGAAATTTACGATTCTTCAAAAAAGTGATTGGAAAGGAATTATGGAAAGGTTATTTTGTCGCCAACTCAGAGTTATTTTTTGAAAACAAATATTTAAACAAAATTTATTTTTTTCTATACTCATTTTTTTATATATTTATTTGAATCATCAAATAAAGTTAAATGCACAAGAATCAAATAAGTATTACAATTTACTAATAGAATTATGACAAAAAAATGCTTGCTTGGTTTTATAATTAAATTTAAAAATACACACTTATTCGCCCCAAAGTGTATGCTTTCCATTAACTTTTCCAGAAAAAATAAATAAATAACTCAAGTTTGAAGTTCAAGCGAAGCTATCAACGGCGCTTTCAAAACCGCGCCACCACTAACACGTTAAATATGACTTGGATGTCGATCCTTCTAGGATTTCCAAAGATTTTGGGGATCATATTTTAGTTAGCTGTTCAAAATTTTCACTTTTTAGTAGTATTTAACACAATTGTGCGTGGGTGGGTGACCACTTGGATCAGCCTGCGTAGGGACCGAGGGTGTGCGGTATTGGTCCTCGTAAAACTGTTCTACCGTAAAGTGCTCGACTTCGCGTACAGGTCGTCGGGCTACCGAAGCGGGGGTGCCACCCCCTCTGAAGAGGATCAAAATTGTGATGGCATGTCTTCGCAAAATTGTGATGGCATCCTCAGGTATGTTTTCCAGACCGTCGCCAATAGCCCATTGTGCAGCCCTAGTGCGACGTAAATGAACCACAACAACAACACAATTAATTGCGAAAAGAAAAAAAGCATTATCTGATTTTACAATATAAAAATTATCTAATACTGAATAATAGAAACAGCACTTAAATAATTATTTTAAATAATTTTCAAATTATTTTTTGGTTGTTGTTGTTGTTGTAGTTAATTTACGTCGCACTAGAGCTGCACAATGGGCTATTGGCGACGGTCTGGGAAACACCCCTGAGGATGATCCGAAGACATGCCATCACAATTTTGATCCTCTGCAGAGGGGATGGCACCTCCGCTTCGGTAGCCCGACGACCTGCACGCGAAGTCGAGCACTTTACGGTAGCACAGTTTAACGAGGACCAATGCCGCACACCCTCGGTCCCTACGCAGACTGATCCAAGTGGTCACCCACCCGCACACTGACCGTAGCCAGTGATGCTTGACTTCGGTGATCTGCTGGGAACCGTGTCTTAACGATCAGTCCACTGCGGGACAAATTATTTTTTGGAGAAAATGATTATGGCGCTGAATAAGCATATGATTGGGGCATTGCTTTTAATCAGTTTATAAAAAATTTTTACAGCTTCATAAGAAACTTACAGATAGCGAAAGGGCATCCCTGGCCGAGCTGTATCGCCTGCCAAACGCTGTGCAAAGCGTGGAGGTAGTGGGTTCGAATCCCACTGTTACCCTGAATGTATTTTCGGGCTGTCATTCTCAGTATTGAGCTATCTTTATCCTTCTATTTGACAAAGGTTTAAGCCTAAATTAAGCTCAAAAGCCTGCAAATGTACTTAAATCCAATAAACAATAAATATGGACAGTGGAAATATTGGCTTGAAATACGATAGAGAATGAACGATTATGGCGCCATACCTTATTTTATATCCATCCAACATTTGATAAGGACATGTGTCAAAAGTTTACTCCCGCTAAAATTTGCAGTTTAGATTGCTCCTGTCTAATCAACAGAGCGAGGTGTCTATTTTCCAAAATACCAATAAGGATTTTTTTGTCTTCTTAAATAATGTCATCAGACGCAGAGAGATATGGATTTTGTATTACGTGGGTAATTGATAACTTCTCTTTTTGTCATCTCAAAACTATTGCAAGTTCATATTTCACTGTCGAAAATATATGTCAGGAGCCATGGCAGTTGACTTTATTTTCAAGTTCAAAGATGGAAAAAATTTGGTGTGATTTATGCAAATATCCAGGTATGGCGGATATTATTATTAATTTCAAAATAGAAATCATTGGGCCTAGTGGTCGCATTCTATATGCTTGTGAAAACAAAAATGTAACTTTTAGTAGAGTTGATGGCTCAGACGGAGGAAAAGCAGTTGAAAGATCTCGTATAGTGCAGGACATTTTAGAAATGAATAAAGATACTCTGTCAATTCGTTGCTACATGTCTCGTGTAGAATCCATCGATGATAGTTCTTTGAATTGTTTTACTCGAACTAAGATAATTGTTAATCATCAAAGCCTTCGATTGAGATGGACAATACTTAATGAACTAAAAACACTGTTTGAGCCAGACGAGGAAAACAGGGACATTACGACTGAATTCGTTCAATTTCCAGATATGAATAAATATAAACTCTGTTTCGTCAATTCTAATGATGGCGTGGTAATAAGAATTATTGGTCACTGTGTTTCAAGTCAATGTGTCGAATGCAAAATTAGTTTGTTAGATGTCAATGGCTGCCAAGTACTCTCGATAAAAGACAGGTATCAGTTTTCAGAAGACGATGATGATGATGATTCGTGGATATTGCCTACATTTCTCACCTTCAATAATCTGAAAGTTAACCGAAGCAAATTTATTAAAAACGGAAGCATGTGTATTTTATGCGAATTATTTTGTTTTGGAGGTATAGAGTCGCAAGCAGTGTTTTATGGAAATCGCGAAATAAAATTGTTAGCTAATCACAGTGATAATGCTATTACTAACCACTCTTTACAGAGTGATATTCGAAATTTATTTTCTGATAAAAATTTCTGTGATATTAAAATCCGAGGGAATGATGGGATTGTAGAAGCTCACAAATCAATACTAATAGCTCGGTCTCCAGTATTTCATGCCATGTTCCAACAAGAAATGCTTGAAACGCAAACTGGGATAGTGGACATTCCAGATGCCGATATTGACACTCTTAATTTTTTTGTGAATTTTCTCTACTCTGATACCTTGGAAAAAATAGATTATGATCGTCTTAAAAAATTATTAATCCTTGCCGATAAGTATGAAGTTCGTCGCCTGATTGAAATTTGCGCATCCTTCCTAAGGTGTGATATATCTGAGCGAAACGCTTGCGACATAGCATCACTTGCAAATATGTTCAACCATACAGACTTGAAATCTTTTGCTCTGGATTTTATTGTTGATCATCACACGGATATTTTCAACCAGCCAGATTGGTTACCGTGGACTAGGTATAACATGGAACTAGCGACCGAGGTATTTCAGAAATTGACGGAACAACAGAAAAATTTAAAAAGTTTTTTTGTTAAAATATGATCTATTTTCCATTTAAAAAAAACTAACACGTGGCTTAATACTCTCATTTTTAAAATTATAAAATATTTTGTTGGCCACTCCTCTTAAATCTTTAATCTCAAATTTTTAAAACAGAAACTGTTACTAAATTCTTAATATTAATTTATTTTTGTCTCGGATGAATGGCATAAAAATAATTATTTATTTAAAAATTACTGGTATACGAGGAGATATTTAAAGTATTAAATTATTTAAAGGTATTAAATTATTTAATTGCAATATACGTACTAAGTTATTTCTTATTTTATTTATTGCGTGGTTGCTTTGAGTTGCACTCAAGTCAGGGTTCCATGATTTAAATCATCTTTATTTAATTCGTAGTTTAAATCAAGTTAAGTTTTTGAGTATAATCACTGATTTAAATCGAATCATTTTTTTAAAGATTCAGAAATTTATTATTTGGTCGATTAAATAGTTTTAAAGTTTA
This sequence comes from Parasteatoda tepidariorum, assembly GCF_043381705.1. Classification (NCBI taxonomy): domain Eukaryota; kingdom Metazoa; phylum Arthropoda; class Arachnida; order Araneae; family Theridiidae; genus Parasteatoda; species Parasteatoda tepidariorum. The sequence goes on along the minus strand of NC_092214.1, from coordinate 42,898,530 downwards.
TTGTGGATGTATTGCTGTGTTGATAAGTTTTATTTATAAAGTTAAATTTGTACTTGGTGTGTTATTAATTATAATACTTCTGAAATGACATTTAACAATTTTATAATTTCTTAGAACTTTTCTGAGCGGAAACAAAATTTAATGAAATTTTTTTTTACGCTAGTTACGTAAGGGATCACTGTTATTTCAATTTTTTATTTTTAAAATATTAAATTTTGTTATTTCTTTATTTAAGCTTGCTTTTCAGCTGTTGATAATGGCGCATTTACATTACATTTTCAATAATTTTAAATTGTTCATTTGCGAGTATTATGTATCAATGTCAGAAAAATTTTTGAAGTTATAATATGGTTTAAAATGTGATCTTATAATTCATTTTTGCTAATATTTCAATTTTTATGCATATAAAATTTTACCAAGCATTAAATAAATTTTTTTATAGTATTTAAGAAGATGAGTTAAATCACCTTAAATTTACACTATCTTATTTTTAATATTTATTTTGTTTTTTCATTTCATTTATTGTCTTTTTTTAAGTTACATTTAAATAAATTATCTTATTCTCGCATCGTTTGATGTGTACACGTATATAACAAGTAGAATGCATTGTTATTCAATGAAATAAAAGATAATTTGTGTACCCAAGATTCAGTCTCCAATAATTTACATTTTGGTTTTACAATTGTCATACCTAAATTGCGAAAATAAATGGCGTAACAATATTTAAGTTAAATGTATCATTATTAGTTAAAATGAAAAAAAAAATTTGAAAAATATCTGTTTTATTTCTTTTTCATCGTTTTGCTGCTTTCATTTAGTGTATTGAAATATACAAGGCTTTGTTGCGACATTTGAAATATTCCTTAAAGGGAGTTAAAAAATAGCCTAGTCCAAAAGTGAAAATACAACTATTCTTAAAACGTTAAGTGTGTGAAAAGATCAGATTAAACCAGAATGAAATTTATTTCTTAATTTTATTCTTAATTTTTTTAACTGATAAACGATATACGTGTAGGCGCATTTCGAATCTTTTATTGTAGTGTATTACTATGTAAAACTCCTTTGTCTTTTTTCCTTTGTTCAGTTTTTAATTAAATATGCTGTTACTTTATGTAGGGGTCCTACACTGGATCAATCATAAAAGCTTTGTACCCAGTAGATATCCAAAATAGATCATCTCTGGTAGCGGTCTATGAACTGCTGGGTGTCTACTTTAACCAGCCTGTGAAGGGACCGAGGTCGTGCTGTATCAGGGCTAAAGAGAATAGAAGGGCTGGTTCACTCCTTTGAACAAACTCTCGCCGCGCCAATCCTCAGATTTTCTCTAGTGACGTCACTTTGGCGCAAAGTTCGCGCTTCTACTTCAAGAACAGAGCGTTCGGCCTTACTAGCTATAACTAATATTGAAGCATTTCTTTTTGTGACATATTCTAAGACATTTGTTATTTTCTATAATGCCTTTCCTCAGTTTTTGCAGTGAATTTACAAAAATGTAAAACTATTAACGAAATGCCAGTTTGCGCGATTGCAACTTGCAAAAATTCTGATAGAAAAACAAAAGGAAAAAATATAATTTTCCGCGTGTTCCCTAAAGTAAATGAACAACTATGTAAAGAATGAATTCCGAAATGACACAGTTAATATAAAACAGCAATGCGTTTTTTCTATCGTTAAGAACTTTTATAAAAATTCATTATCTAAATAGAAACCGCTTCGTGACTTCAAAAAGAAAGGCAGGTGAAAAAAATTAAAAAATGGATAAAGTCAAAGAAAATTAAAACGTAAATAAAAAGTATCAATAAAATATATAGTGTATAGTTGAAATTCTTCCTAATTTCATAACATATATTTTCTAATGTAGTTATTCTAAATATTTATGATTTTTTAAAAAATTATATTATCTTAATTTAAATATCTATAAATCTAAAATTTAAATATCTATAAGCAATTGTAAAATTTCTAATGTCATTATGAACCTAAATTATTATTTTGTTTCAGTAATTAGCGTTTAAGGTTGATGTTTCCTAATGATTAAGTATGAACAAATTGCTATTAACGACATATTTTAAAATCAGGGATTCTAAATTTAACTTAACTTATCGTTATAAAAGAATATGTAGATAAAAAAAGTGTCGATATATGCTTTCATTTTTCTTAATAATTAAAGTTAAAACTGAACTTTTTAAAATAAAGTATTTATAGTGTCATTTTCGCCAACTAGTAAAACATTTTTATAAGTTTAAAATGGTATTTTTTTTAATATAATGGCCAAGAAAGTTTTTTTGAACTATGTTTATGAACGGAAATAATGTGTTAATTACGTAAAGTTTGAAAGCTAATAACCAGAAAAAGTCTAACTTATTTTTACAAAGAGAAAGATGCAAAGTTATCATAATATCTTTGCTTGCGATCTCCGAGATCTGTGGACACAGTGACGTCATGAGGAGGGAAATCGTAGCTTCAGCTCTCAGAGCGGAGTGAACTAGCCCTTCTATTCTCTTTAGCTCTGGTGCTGTATAGGTTCTCGCTAAATTGTTTTACTGTGAAGTGCTCAATTTTGCTGGCAGGTCGTCGGGCTACTAAAGAGGGAAGAGAAATCACCACTGCAGGGATCAAAATTGCAATATTTCTTCGGATCATCCTCGGGGTTGTTTCCCAGACCGTCACCCATTACCCATAGTGCTGTTTTAGACCAACGAAAGTACTGCTACTACTACTTTATGCAGGGTGTTCCATAATAACCCCCATAAATAAACATTTTCATAATCCTTGATCAAAATGAATTCAGTATAGGTCGCAAATTAATATTAAAGCGAGAAAAAGTGGCATCGAAATCTTATAAATCTCTTTTATGAGGGAAACTGGTAAGGAAACACCAAAACAGATTTAAAAAATGGATAAATTAGAAGATTCAAAAGATGAATGTAAATAAAAGTATAACTAAGCAATTGAAATAGTTTTAATGTTTTATATTCAGTCTTCCATATTAGTGAATGGACAGATATTTTTATGTCTTCCTTACTTAATAAATTTGGGACCCCTAATGTCTATATTTTTAACAAGAATTCAAAAATACATAAATGATGATCATTACATGGCGCGTTGTATATTGAAATTATGCATTCAATTTTCATTTTCAAAAAGGATATGCATGGGAAATAATGCAAAGCGCATTATTTCCCATGTTAGACGAGTTTTGATCAAAACCACAAACAAAAATATGCTTAAAGTAAGAAGTATTTATTTAGCTATAAATCAAGATAATTTTTGATGAGTTCAGGCATACTTAGAATAAGCATGAAGTTTCAGTTGCTGAAAAATAAAATTCAAATTATCAAAATGCAAGGTTTTAGTGGAGAAATCCTAAGTTAGTAATCCTAAGTTACATCCCCATAATTTAGTTTCTTTTTGATATTTTAAAAATCTTTTTAGCATTTGAAACTTCATGGTTTACTCTAGGTTTGTCTGGACTAACTTTTTCTATACTTTGGATTTTAAATTAGTTATGGAGGCGACAGAATTTGCAACGAAAAGTTTCTCCCATGGTATGGCGTTCTCTTAACCTGATATTTATCCTGATAAAAAACCTGATATTTATCAGCAGTCACTAAGAACTTTATTAAACTTTCAGTACTCGGTTCACTGACAGCTTCTGCACGCGCAAACTCTAAAACTTATTTAATCCATCCACTTCCACATCTTGAATGTTAACTTTTCCTGTCCAGAATTTGATCATTTTTGATCGAACACATCAATGATCGTATCGCGAGATTGAATTTGTGAGCAGGCAGAAGTTTGTCACCAACTCGCTCTCTAGCATGACAGAATTTCTTTTAAAAATGTTTTGTTAATCTTCTTGCAAAGTTAGAAAGCTGTAAATCTTGTATTCAATTCATATCGATATTTAATAGTAAGAAGAGTAGTCATGATCCCATAAGGCAAAGAAGAAAAGTAATGCATTTGACCTTCTGTGCAACTTGTTATTAAAAGTGAAAAATTCCATGAATTTCTAAGGGATCTCATTTAAAAAGTATGGCATATCGTGATTTAATAGTAAAAAAAACAGCGATCCCGTCATACAAAAATAAATATTTTTGAACTTCTGTAAAACTTTTTTTTTTCCTATTAAAAGTGGAAAATCCCATAGATTTCTATTTAATAAAAAAAAATATGGCAAGCATTATTTGAATCTATTTCAAATCTTTCAAAATTTAATGCAAAAAAACAAAAACAAGATATAACCCTGAATATCTTTGGCTCTAATGATCAGATTTTCGCGTACTGCAAGTAAGTATTTGTGGTGACGCTGTTGTTGGTCACCATTCTTATCATATAGTGGAAAATATCTTCATTTATTGATCTTTCTGGCCGTTAATAAATGGATGAAACAAAATGATCGTCGCCAGGAAATTAATGAAAATCGTAGTAAAAAAATTGAGTTTTTAAGCAATAATTCGTAAAGATTAGAAACAATGGCCATTATATAACGTTACAAATCATCAAAATAAATCCATTAAAGGGATCAAGAAAACACAATCTCGATATTGAGAAGTTTTGTAAGCAGTCTTATTAAAATGAAATTTTTTTTAAAAAACGGTTAGGATGGCTGGGACAGAACTCCTAGTCGCCACAAATTTTAAAATGTAAAGGGAAAGCAATCGTTCCCAACGGTCCAACAGATCTAAATTTGGCGATTTATTAAAATATAACCTAGCCAAAACAAAGCCGATTTCGAGGTCTGAGTGATTGGGTATAATAACTTTTCAGGTGATCTTTTCATATTCAGAACTCTAAACGATGAAAGAGTTTTTAAATATCTAAATTCATACTGCATAAATTTAATACCACTATTATAAATTTATAGCATTCATGACAACCTTGTAAAAACAACTGTAGACATATATATATTTTTTTTTCAAATACACTATTTTAGAAAATGCTCGAAGTAATTTAGAAATGGACTACATCACATTACGAATTTATTTGGATACACTAGTTTTTTTTTCTTTCTGAAAAACGAACAATTTTCATTTAAAAACGAAATCAAATGCTGCGTCTGTTTTCTTAAAAATCTATGTCCGTTTTCTTAAGCACCCATTTTGAATTGTGTTTTGTATAAAAAGCTCAACGATAATCGCTATTTCCTGACGATAAACCACCATATTAAAATTTCAATATCGTACTATTTGTCCGGCTTTGCAATGGATACTAAGCACATTTAAGTTGCATAAACTTTATCGAGTAACCTTTCAGCAGTTTACTATAGGGCAAAAAGTTATCGAAATCCAAGAATCGCATAAATTCTCGTCTTTTAGGAAGAATAAAAACTTACTATAGTTTTCTAAGATCATAGAAAAATTTTAAAAGTGGTATTAAAATTATTTCATTTCTATCCTCTTTTTCAAGAATGTTCATTCGATATTACAACTAATAAAAATAGTTAAAAAGATATATTTACAGTACTACAATAACTTGGAGGAAAAATAAATAAATTGCAGTTGTAGCTACAGCGAACATGTTTGCGCTAGTTTTGATAAAATGCTATCAATCACTGCTTTAAATTTTATTCAAAACAGCCAATTTTATTTTGTATTTTATTGTAAAAACTACTCTCATGCAGTTTGTTGACATTGAATTTAATTTCTAACAAACGCTGCGATTAGTAAAACCTGGGGTCAGGGAACAAATTCAACTATTAAAACCTGAATTCAAGCCTGTTACGAGAGACTCTTTTTTTTCTTTTTTGTAAATTTTTAATTTTCAATTTCTATTTTTCTTTGTAATCTAAAATTTATATTGTTTTTTATTCACAATATAAATAAAATTTGATTTAGCATTTAAACTGTTCTGTATGTAAAAAAGTGCACAGCTGTTATATTAATGAACAGTATAATTGTGGAGAAATTTAATTAATAAATTAATAAAATAAATAAATAAACAAATTTTTCAAAGAAAAATGATTCAGATGATGAAACTTACAATAGAACATTGGGTCGCAAATCACACATTGAGTTGGAAAAAATCGCGAAACATGATTATAAATCAAATAGCATACAAGCAATTTACGACTGCATGTTTTCTGGTAAATTTTCACCCTCTTGATATTTTTTATCACCTCTCTGAATTTCACGATTGAATTTTGGATTGAATTTTTATTAGAAAAAAATATATAATATTCATTGTTTTTGCCTTCATTTGTTTTTCTATGTCTCAACGAGTACGAAAAATACTCGTTGTTTTAACTATAACCCTTTTGTGATAAGCAATTATCTTCTGTCATTAAACTTATCTAATGACTTTATTTTGCGATTTACGATGATTGTCACTTAAAATTGTTTTCCTAAAATGTGAAATAATCTGTGAGAGTTTTACTTTTAAACTGATTTACTTTCTGATGCAAACCAACTGTTAACAAAGTTTGGGAATCTGTGATGAGCTAACTTTGTCAAACAATCGAACACCACATGACTGATAAGAACTCGTCACAAAGCGAAGTTCATTGTGGGCGGGTTAACACTGTTGTTAAGTTGACAATCAAAAATAAGTCTTTTCTTCAAAATATTCTTACAACAATGAATAAATTATTCTCTTATTTGTTTATTTTTTGTTTTAATAATTCGGAAGTAATGTTTTCTTGACAGTATTCATAAATCAGGTATGTATTTTAGACTAACTTATTCTTCATATAGCTTTTTTAGATACATATGGAAACTTTCCTTTAAATTCATTACAGCGAAGGCTTGTTTATCAAAATATTTTGTAAAACGTACTTGTCAAAGGACTCTGCACAAATCTTATGGAAATTAACTCTTTGTTCAATAAGCCGGAAGCTTAATATGTTGCAGATGACATTCTGAGAAAAAATTTTAAAGTGCAAAAATTGATAGCTTTCAAGTTTTCTCAAACATAAGAGATTTAGGCAATTGTCATTATGGACTGTGGTAAAAAGTGTTTGAAGCGAGCAGCAATTGGCTTATTGAGGCAAAAAGTAATGCTAGCTACTCATTTAGCGTTGGACGTTCTAATGCGCTACTAGCTTTTTCGATACTTAATATAACTTTCAATAATTATTTAAAAGTTAATTATTAATTATTATTTTTTTTTTAAATTTCCTTGGTTAATGCTAAAGTCATAACGTACTTAGAGAATTGAGAAATACTATTTATGGTTTGATGTTTCATATCTCAGAAACTATCAATTTTTGGATTTGGTTTTAATGAGACCTGCAACATATTTAATTTTCAGACAATTTGGCAGAGAATTAATTTCCATGAGATTTGTACGGGGTCTTTTATCATTTTTCTTCTCTTTTTAATTTTATGCATGTTATATATTTAAAATTACATTATATTAATTTAATATATTTTAGATATTTAATTTTATATTGAGTGTTCTTTAATCATCGAACTCAATATATATTTTTAGAGTTTTTATCTTACGTGGAGTAAAAAAATACCCACATTAGAGGTCTCATATTAATATTAAAGCTAGAAAAAAATGTGAATATGACTTTCTATTGAGGTAGACGAGATTGAAAACTTTCAAATCTGTTTAGTTGCTCGAGGCAGAGATGGATTGAATGAAGATCATTAGAAGCCTCTTTACATTTCAACTGGCCATCAAACAGGTTTTGATGTTCTTAATCGCGTCTTTCTTACTTGTGATTCTTGAATGTTTTGTGTTTCTTGAGAAAATAAAACAGAGGTGTCTAACTTTCCAATTTTTAATGAGTTTTTATTTTTTTAAAATTAATGATGCTTTAAATAATAATCAGGGTTCGCGCAAAGGACTTCAAATTATTAGCCTGTAAATTAGCCAAATATCAAAACTATTAGCCAAATTCTTAGCCAAAGGCAAAACTTAACACTTTTTTAAGATTGATTTTATTCCGTAAAAACTTTAAATCAAAATACAAATTTACAATAAATTCAATTATTTTAAAAAATTCAAATTCACATCAGGAGTAAATGAATTCACATCAGGAGTAAATGAAATTCAATTATTTTATAAAATTCAAATTCACATCAGGAGCAATGAATGGCAAATAAAAATAGGAATAGGTTTGGGTTAATTTCTGATAGACAATTAAAAGCTGCAATATAAGCAACATTATATTGTAGTCACATTATTGATATAATATTGTCCCAAGAAAATATATTTTACTTAGGAAAGAATTTTGCCATGCGATATCGCGTGATCCTGCAACGTACATATTAATCTATATTTTACTGTAGTTAGTGTCGTGCTTACGTAATCTCCCTCGTTGCTTATACTTACAGTATCTGGACTTAATATAATTCTAATTGATTATGAGACGTATCTAACAAAAGTCACAGTAATCGAATAAAAAATACAAGATTTGTTCAAAAAAAAAAAAAAAAAANTCGCTAATTTTTGCGACAGAAAACCTTTTTTTCGCCGAATTTACGATATTATCGCATTTGGCTAGGTGGTGAATACTTAGCGCGGGCCCTGATAATGATTACCACAAAATAATTATTTTCAATATATACAGGGTTATCTGTAAGAACCACCTTTTTCTTGACATATTTTAATCGTGTAATTAAGAAGCCGTGGTGGCTTATGTGATAGAGCGTCCAAAACTCGTCAGTTCGGTTTCAGTCAAACCGGTTTGCCATTTGGGGTAAACCGGTTTGAATCCCAGCGATGGCTGGTTGATACGAATTCTGCACCCGGATAGCACTGACCACAGTGGTGACGTAAAATATCCTCAGTGGTATATGGATCATGGGTTAGAGTTCCCTTGCCATCAGGCTAACCGTAGGAGGTTTTCGTGGTTTTCCTCTCCATGTAATGCAAATGCGGGCTAGTTCCATCAAAAAGTCCTCCATGAAGGCAATTTTCTCCCAATACTTGATCCAGGAGTTCCCTTGTCTTCTGGATTGGATTCAAAATCATAAGGCTATGGAGTTGAACATTAGTAGCCGCAAAACCCAAAGCATTGGGTCGGCTATTCAACGAAGGTTATAAAATAAAATCGTGAACTTAAAATCATACTATAGTGCAATCAAATATAAGAAATATGATTGTGGGATTTAACTTAGCTATCTATTAAGGTTTTAACAAATGTATCTAACAGGCAGTTCCAAAATTTCTAGCAATGTCGTTGTAAGCTGCTCATTTTGTAGAGTTATTAAATTTCATCTCTAATTTCTTTATTAATTATATTTTCTGTCTTTATTAATAATTTTTATTTAATGCCTTCATTAATAATTCTTTTTTATAAATTTGTTAGTTTTTATTCTGTTTGTATCACCATAAAAACTAATTCAAGTCATAGGATTTAGTAGAAAACAAAAAATAATGAGGATATTTTTCTGTACTAATTATTACTATATTATCAAATTTATTTTCGCTCGCCCTTTTCATTCGGTAAAAATGTCAGATAAGCAAGAAATGCATACCAAAGTCATTGCATGATGCAATCAATTAATGGCGCATTATCAAATTAGGTTGTTATCATATTCAATAGAAAATTTAAAATGCATTATGATACTATTTCGAACAAAGAAGCGTGTCGTAGTATCAGTTTCACTTATACCAGGTAATTATTTTCTAAATCAAAAAAATTTTTTTTCTCACTAAAAGTGTTCATGTGCTTTATAAAATAAATGTTTCATTGGAATTATTTTGAAGAAAATTTTCAGTTGAACTATTTCAATTATGCATCAGCATCGGAGATTGTCCACTGAGAGAATAAGAGTGCTCAAGACTACCAGAATATGCTAAAATTTTCCGTGTCTCTGGCTCTATGGCAAACACTAAAAAGCTCAGTAATTTTTACCAAAGCGTTTTAGTAATTAATTTGGTAAAGTTAACTATGAAATATGGTTTCATAATATATGATACAAATTTGGTAATTTTATAATGATACCTTAGACCATGGTATAAAAACCATTTATTCTGTTAAATTTACTTTTCAGTTTTGTAGTTTTTACTAAACTTGTGGTAATAAGAATTATAATTTGGAGAAACAGAATTTCCTGTTAACCGTTATCATATGAACAGAAAAACTACTAAATAAATGGCTTAAATACAGCATATTTTGATTCCGTAACCAGAATTTTTTTCTTTTTGCTGGAAATTTCGCTACCTTACAGTAGGGTAATTTTAGCAGAATTTTTTTCTCCGTGCTATTACGATGATGCTAAAAATTTATCTTAAAATAAATGGCACAAGAAACAACGATGTTAATCAAAACTCTTTGCGAAAAAAAGATAATTGTTGTATTGTCTAACCAACTTTAAAAAAAAATGCTTGTTGCAGAATTGCATTGGTAGAATTTTTTTTTAGAAAAGACAAATAGAGAATCTAAAGGAAAGATGCTTCTTAAATATTCTAATTGATTGAGGCAGAAAATATTTCACAAAATAATACTAAATTGTCAACAAGGCACAAAAACACACTTTTTCTGAATAAACATAACTTTTTTTTTTCATTGGATTCAGATTTATTTGGGGGTAGAATTGTAGTTTACGGATTAGTGTCCCATGAATCTATTCATAAAGGCAGTTGAAATTTAAAACATTTTAATATTTGTTTTACTTTTTTATATTTGTTTTACTTTTTAACTACATTTCACCATATTTCAAGAACTGTTCGTTTCAATCAAAATAAATAAATAAATTAATTAATTCCTAATCCTAAGAATTATCCCATTTATCCTAAAACAATTCCTTGAAAAAAAGAAATTGCAATAATTATTTATTACTTTTGATTTCTTAATTTAATAATAGTCGAAATGTTTTTGAATTGTGATGTTTACAAATTTTTACACCCTTTCCTATTGTGTTATTGTTATTTCTTTTAAATAATTATTTTTCGAGCAATATTCTGCCTATTCCACTCACTTTTGGATTTTGCCATTGAAAACTGGTTTAAAAATATGTAAAGGTTTGTAATTATTGCAATTCACAGCTTTTTGACCCCTATTAATCTAAACAATAATGATAAATAATTAATTTCGGGGTCTAATTATCTTTGGATAAACAAGTTTTATCGAATGAAATTTTTTTATGGTGTATAGTTGCTACCATTTTTGGTGTTGAGGTAAATTAAAAGTTTTTACAATGCCTGTAGTCACAGTTTTTGTTTACTTCTTCACTGTTATAAGTTTTACTTCTTAATTTATTCAGTTTTTGTTTGTTTGTTTACAGACAATACATATTTCTTTAAGCATTAAAATCACCTTATAGCTCGAATGTGAAAACATTTCGTTTCAAAAACAAGCACCTTTTTAATAATATATTCTCACTAACTCGTTCGAGCAATTATTATTTTGCTAATTTTATATATTTCTTTGAGGTTCTGTACTTAAAAATGTATTTATATTTATCTCATCACCAAAAATGGTGGCAACTATACTCCAATTTGTTTTACAGTGTAATTGTGTTCAAAGGTTTTTGATTTTGTCAAATAGTTCCAGAAATATGGCAAAATACACAGGTAAACTGAACACTATGAGGTGTCAGTTTTTGACCACTCTCCAGACTAAATTAACGTACTTGATCATCAATTTGCTTTAGCTTATTGCAAAATTTCCATCAGGAATATTTCAATTAAAATAAGATTAACAAATATTATCTTCTTTGAATATAAATTGCAATTATATATTTTTTTCAGGTGATTTTTCAAAATGCCTCACGAAAGAAAAAAAGAACACAAGGGCAGCCAGCAAGCAACTGCCGATGATTCTGTTACTTGGTGGCAGAAATTCCATTTCAGTGGCAAAGTAATCATGTGCAGTGTTTTCTTTGGCCTAGGTCTTGTACTTGTAGGAGGTTTATTATTAGCTATTGGGGATCACCATGATGATGAAAACGGAAATTTAAATGAAGTACAAAACAAAGCACCGATGTCTATAGTTGGTCCAATTATTATGGGTATAGGAAGTTTTACCGTATTTGTTGGAATTATAATGTGCTTATTTGAAACAAATATATGTCGTAAAAGACAACCTGATTCTACACCACTTATAGATGAGCAAAATCCACAAGCAACTTCAAGGAACTCTGATGCATCATCTATACCTTCAACATCTCAAAAACGAGAAAAGCATCGTCACCATAAGAAATCTTCCTCTCCAAGAAAACACAAGGGTTTGAAAAAATCGGAACAAAATTCTCCATCTTCTATGCCAATTGATATGCATAGAAGCCTTTCTAGGGATCTTACGTCTAGTGATAAATTTTTAACACCACCTAGTTCCTTGGCTAACGAGCATCAAATGCTTCAACCTACTTGTTCTGATGCAGAAAACCAAACATCTGCTTCCTTATTGAAATCTTTTACGAGTTCTGGAAAATCTTGGAACACAAGTACAGAATTTCAAACACCCGCTTCCTCTCTTCAAGACAGCTCTGGGTCTTTTATGGACCAAAATAGTGCTTTGGGAATTTCACCAGAGCATAAAGTGCTTAATAATGATAGACTCAAGACCTTGAAGCATGAGTTTTTAACACCAAAAAATTCTAGTGCTGAAATTATTGACGAAGAATCAAGTCCCCCAAAAGGAGCAATTTTGAAAAATACACACCAGGCACATAGTGATGATAATGTAAAATCAAAAGAGCTTGATAATGATATTTCCGATAGGCTTGATGTTTTAAATCATGATTTTGTAACGCCTATGAATTCCTATGTTGATCAGCCTAATGTTTCTGCACCAAAATGGGATGTATCAAAAGAAGATGCCACTCAAATAGTCGCAAATATTGAGGAAAACGCTGATGTCGAAAAATCTTTTACAGAAAAGACAACAGAAAACAAAGAAGGAAAACCAGTTGATATGAATGACGAAACTCGTACTCTTCACCCAAATGCAATATCTAAGGATGTAATATCAGATGATTTGAAAGCTTCTGATACGACATCGGATTCCACTTTAACTACTGAAAATATTTCAAATATAAGTAATGATGTTGTATCATAGCATCAGATTTTCAACAAAAAAAAAAACAAAAAAAAACATACTGCTGTAAGTCAAATATAGTTAATCTTCAATGTAAGCAAATTGAATGATTCTCGTGGTACATATTGTTTTTTTGAAAATAGTGTAAAACAAATTTTAGAAAGAGTTAGTCACCTTAAGATCTTATTAGGTTGATATTGAACAAAACATAAGTTTTTTAAAAACCAAGATTTATTTTAAATTTTCTACGAAATAAGTCAAGCAACTAAAGTTCTACGGAAAAGGATACACTTTATTGTTTCACTTTATTTAAAGTTATAAAATGTGATGTGATTTGCCTCTTACTTCAGTTTGTGATTTGGACAATGATCTGAATGTGTTTATATTGATCTGAAAGAATCTTAAAATATTTTCTTTATGATGTGTTATTTTAACAAATAAATTTGATATTCATTTGTCACAAATTGAAAATTCTTGAAATTTTTTTTAAAGTGCGTCTTTTTAAATGTATAAAACTGTAGAAATGTCACATTTTGATACATGTACCGTTTGATGTCTGTTATATATAAATTCCGTTTGAAACATTATTGGTGTAAAGTGTTTGTAAACAAGAGAAAGTTTGATTCTTGTAACTTCTGTAAGTGTTTTGAATACAAAAATTTCCTCGTACTATGACTTTTTGCTCATTTCATATGCTTGAAACTCATTGTTTTAATTTCCAATTTTTGATTTATCAATTTTCTTTTTAAAATTTGCATCCAGTTTGTTGATCTTCTTAGCGTTATATTAATGTTTCAAAATTTAAGGAGCCATTGAATAAACTTCAATGGTTTATTAAATTCAAAATTTCAGGAAGTATTGAATAAAATTCAATGATTCATTAAATTAATTAATTATCAACAGTTTTTTAATAGGTTAAGTATTTTTTTCTTCTTTTTTTTAAAAAAATGGTTTTGCTGAAACTATTTCATTAGCTTGTTAAAAAAATTTTTGAGAGTTTTTTTAATTGTTTAATTAGCTTCCAATCGATAATACTTTCTTAAAAAGCAATATAAAGCAAACTTTAAATCTAACAAATTACAAAATTCTTAAAATTAATGAAACTAATTATAAAATGTTATCAAATTCTGCGGAAAAAAATTTATTATAAAATAGCATTAAAAAGGTAAATATGTTTCAGATATTTTCAGAATTTTTTATAATTCAAAATGTTAGTCGCTAACTTTAAAGGTTTTACGCTGAAATGTTTTCCAAAGTTAAATAAATTCAAATAATTATGTTTTGATGTATGCTCTTCTTGTAATAAGCATCAGTTTGAAAAATATTAAACCTTTTCTGAATGAGGTACCTATTTTCATTCCTATTAATAAGTAATATCTTTTTTTTACATCATTGCTACTCTTCGCTAAAAAGAAACAGATGAATTTTGCTTTTGAATTTGAAGAGCAGTTTATTACAATGAAAAAACAATTCTTTCCACATAATTGTTCTATTTTTGCACATTAAAGTAGATAAATGAATATTTCTCGATTATAATGTATAATACATTTAGAAAGTAATAAAAAATACTTAATAACACAGCTTAACGATCAATGTTAACGTTTTGAACCAAAGTAGCACAGTTTTATCTATCAAACTAACGTCGAAAATAATAAAATTGTTTTTGTTTCCTTTAAAAATAACAAAAAAGAAAAAATGACATGGAAAACAGAAAAAGGCCATTAAAAATGGCCTAATACCTGCTATCGTTACTTAATACACCCCTTTTTCAATTAATTAAGCTTACTCGATGAACCGAAACAAAAAATAGTTTAAAGGTCGAGGGTAACGTTATTGTGAGAATGGAAGAGTTTTTAAAGAAAAAGTATAGATTTGATTCTCATTTTTATTCTCATTTTCTTAAGAATCACTTTTTAGTGTGATATTTGTCTATATCTTTCTAATATTATTATTTAAAAATTGCTTTACATATTACGAGTAGTTTTCAGTGTACGAAAAAAATCCTTTCAACTACAACCCATTTAACTAAGAACCAACTAATCAATTCACTTTTTAGTATGAAATTTGTCTATATCTTTCTAATATTGTTATTTAAAAATTACTTTACATATTACGAGTAGTTTTCTGAATACGAAAAAAATCCTTTTAACTACTACCCATTTAACTAAAAACCAAGTCATTATAATTGAAACTCAGTCCAAATTCTATAGTCTCTATCTGTAATATTTAGACGACCAATACTTAAACAGCTGTACAGTGAGGCAGAAATCAGTTTCCACTATAATAAAAAAAAAAAAGAAGAAAAAAAAGTGAATTAAAGCTCACTTTTTGCAACGGTTGCTTTATTTTGTGGTTTATATAGCTTAAAAAAGGGATAAAATTTAAATGAAGATTAATTTTTCGAAAAAAATTTAAATTCATGTTACCTCTTTGAAATCCTATAAATGTTTTTTGGTAATTATAAACATTTAGTATGAATCCTTGTTAAAATATCATTTTTAATCTGGTATAAAAAAACTACTTTAGATTATTGTTATGCAGAATAATAGGCTTTTTCATACTTTAGTACTTTCGGTTGTGTTGTAAAAAATGTCGTCCATGGCAGCATGCAAATCGAAGTGGCTTACAAACATCTGATGTACGTAATTTAAAGGAAATTCAAAATACCAGCGGAACCTTGCGAATTCGGTTAAAAAAATTCTTACCTTTTTAGCCAAATTTATAAATCGCAGCTGAATTTTTAGCCATTTTATACATTAAAAACCTGGTTCAAATATAAAATTTAAGTCACGTGAGTAAAAATAGTAGTTAAATTTTAAGTGTTGTAGTTGTAGTTCATTTACGTCGCACTAGAGCTGCACAATGGGCTATTGGCGACTGTCTAGGAAACATCCCTGAGGATGATCCGAAAACATGCCATCACAATTTTGATCCTTTGCAGAGGGGATGGCACCCCGCTTCGGTAGCCCGACGACCTGCACGCGAAGTCGAGCACTTTACGGTAGAACAGTTTAACGAGGACCAATACCGCACACCCTCGGTCCCTAACACAGACTGATCCAAGTGGTCACCCAACCGCACACTGACCGCAGCCAGTGATGCTTGACTTCGGTGATCTGCTGGGAACCGTGTCTTAACGATCAGTTCACTACGGGACAGTTAAATTTTAACGAAATTCGAATTTACAAGTTTGAAAATTGCACGCAATGAACAAGTATCATTCTACTGCAATATCTTGATTTTCTGTTGCTTTAATAATAATCTGCCTCATTGTGAGCCACCTAGATTAATTTTAAAAACACTAAAGAGGAGAAATGTCTTCCATGCTTAAAATTTACAAAAGATGAGTAAGACTTGAAAAATATGTTGGAAAGCTTTATTTGTATATTTAAATACCGCTTCTGAGATAGCATTAAAGAGCATCTTAAAAAAACCTTCCTTTCAACATTTCACAACAAAAACAACTAGATAGTGCATTGAGAAAAAATTATTGCCAAAATTACCAGAATGTGGCAAAATTTACCCTGTTTCTGGTACTATGGAAGCACCAAAAAGCAGGGAAATTTTTACAGAAGCGCCTTGGTAATATTTGTAATGTAAAATTAACAATAAAGTAATTTTTCATAATATGTCTTAAAATTTTGTGATTTTATCTTATTATGATACCTAATACCATGGCATAAGAACCATTTATTGGGCTAAATTTACTGCTCAGTTTTGTATTTTTACTAAATGTATGGTAATAAGAGCTTTAATTTTGAAAACTGAATTTCCGGTAAACTATTACAATATGAACGTAAAAATTATTAAAAGAATGATTTAAATATCATATTTTTGCTCCTTAATAACAACAATAATTTGTTCTTTAATAACAATTTGCTCTTTAATTATTTTCTTTTTTTTACCAGAAATGTCATTACCATATGGTACAGTAATTTCAACAGAATATTTTTTCTCCATGTAGTTTTCAAAATTAATAGTTTTAAATATTCGAAGTAATATTGTTTATAACTAAGAATTTTATTAACACTTTGCTAAAACTGCCGAATTACATGATTTTTGCAATCTCCTCAATTAAAATCTAAAATTGATCCAGCTAAAGCGAATATTAAAAATAAATTCACAGAATAAATATTAAATTCATCCTTTTAATTCCTATCATTAAACTATATGCAACGTTCTTGATGATAGGCTGTCACCCCAATAATGGTTTTGAGGTCCTTTACCACAATGTAGAAGACACTTCCACCTTGATCCTTTTCTATACCAAACCATGTTTCCAACCATGCAACCCATGAATATGAGAAATGTTGAACCGACACAAACAATCCAGATGAGCGTTTGAAGATTACTACCAGAAAAATTTGGAATTATATAGATAGGCACTAATAGCCAGGGACTTAGAATGCATAAAAGAGTTCCTGGAACAAAGAGGCACAAAGAGAAACAGTCTGTACACAATTGCAATCTTCTACGTTTTGCATCTATTTGGCTGTCAGCAGAAGGACTTCTTGACCATAAACTTGGACTTCTAAAGCAAGAAGAAAACAATAACGAATAAGAGATCAAAATATGCAATTATTAGTCTTTTTCTCTAATACCTTAAAAACTGTTAGTAAATTACTCATAAACCTGATAAAATTTCCAAAAAATTTTACTTCATTTATATTTTTTTTTAGAAAATTGGAAATTTTTAATTTTTTTCATTGCACTGTTAAAAATACTGGTCCCCGTTGAGTCTTATTATTATTCGAATTTGTTGCAAACCTTAATAAGGTGTGTAAATTAAACCATATTATCGTGCAAGTTAATCGTCGTTCCACTTTATTGCATGATACCTCACTGAGAAAATAAGTATGATCAAAACTACCAGAATATGATAATATTTACAGTGTTTCTGGATCTATGGGAATACCGAAAAGCTTGGTAATTTTTATCGAAGCTCTTGAATGATTTTGATGAAATTAGCAGTAAAATAACGTTTTATAACATGTGATACAATTTGGTAAATGCAAAAAATTTGGTAATTTTGTCATAATGGCTTAGACCATGGCAAAAAAACCACTTATTAGGTAAAATTTATTTCTCGGTTCTGTATTTTTTACTAAATATGTGGTATTAAGAACTATAATTCTGAAAACCAAACTTTACGATGAACCGTTACTTTATTAAAGGGAAAGTTACCAAATGAAAGATTTAAATATCCTATATTTTGGTTTTAGTAACCAGAATTATGTATTTTTTAACCTGAAATGTATTTACCATACAGTACATTAACTTAACCAGATTTTCTTCTCCATGTATGGTTCAACTTGTACATTATTAAAGCTCAGCTTAATATCGTAATAAGGTTGCAGCATTTTTTAATTTATTAATAAATATTTTTTAGGAAAATGTGTAGTATTATTTAGTTTTAAATCTGGTATGAACTTTTGTTATAAGAGTATATAGAGAGTGTTTCATTATGACCACCCTTAGTGAATGTTTTTAGAATTCTTTGTGAAATGAAACATTAGGGGTGGCAAATCAATATTCAAGAGTGGGAGTAACGAAAACACTATTGTAATATATCGAATTACTAGTGAAGAAGGCTGAGTGAAAAGCATCAAAACTGATAAAACTAGATGATTTTTAAAATCACATTAGAACTTCCTCTCTGTTTCCCTTGGCAATCAGAAAAGGTTTGACGTTTAGAGTCTCACTCTTTCCTTTTTTTTAAACTTAAATATTAATTTGTGATCCCCAATATGTATATTTTTTGACTAGGATTCTAAAAGTTTATATTTAGGGTAATCGTAATCATTATGGATTGTACAACATGAATTATAAGACTTTTTTAAACTGTTAAATCAGCTTCAGAAAGTTCTCCTAAATCAGGGAAATAGAAATAAAAATAGTAACTTACGCACTAGGTTGATTGGAAATCTGTCCTTCTACTTCCATACTATCACTTCTATTGCAACTTCCCTTGAAGCCATGAGATACTACAACTCTTCTGCCACTTATTGAAAACACTGATGAATCATTTGTAGGATCTAACGAGGAGCTTATAGATTTTTTATTTGCTTCTGTTACGTTCAAGGAACCATATTTGCCATTTGAAGATATAATTGATAAATCTTTATTAGGTTTTCTGACATCTGGCGCACTGTTGGCATGACTCAGTGACAATGTCGGATTCCTAAGCACATATGTATTGAAAGTACTTTTCCCCTTTTTATCAAATTTTCGATGTTCTAAGTCATCTTTAGACTGTTCAGATTGATTTTTACTTGGTTGAGATGGTTCAATTGGTGTGACTTGATCGTAAATATGTTCATGAATGGATTTATCGAAATTTTCTTTTGTATATTCTGTCTCTTCTTTGATTGCTCCTTTATTGTTTAACGGAGATATTGTCAGCAAAGACGCATAATCGGCAGATGGTAGGGCATCTAAAGAATCCATAATCAGTAGAAGGTCTCTGAAGAGGAAATATTTCAGCTACCTATTATAAAGACATGAAAGTAATTAATATATTATAAAGAGTAATTAATATCATTTCCTTTTTTTTTAAATGTTGCCAGGCTAAATTAGCTTTAAAAATATTGTTGTTAACGTCCTATACTTTTATATAAACTTACAAAGGTACTAAAGGTATTAACTTACAAAGACGAAAGGTACTGAACAATGAATTTTTTGAAGTTACTACTATAACATTGATCAAGGAAAGTGCTTCGGGTAAGATACATTAGCATAATGATAGATGTGTGTAGTCGGTGTTATTTTGCCAAAATAAATATTACGTTGGTTACCCTACCTGCTTAAAAATGTTTTTCAGGGAGAACCACCACTAAAGCACTCTTTTACACAAAATGGAAATTTTTTGTGTATAATAATGTTAATATTTTAGATATGAGGCACGGTAGCTCAGGAGATAGAGCGCTCGCCTCTCAATGAGGGAATCCTAGTGATAGCTGGTCGATATGAATTCTACTCCCGGCTTGCATCTACCACGGTGCTGACATAAAATATCCTCAGTGTTAGACGGATCATGGATTAGAAACCTCTTGCCGTCAGTCTAACCGTGGGAAATTTTCGTAGTTTTTCTCTCCACGTAACGCAAAGGCGGGTTAGTTCCATCAAAAAGTCCTCCACGAAGGCTAGTTTATCATAAGACTTGACCAGAAGTTCGTTTGTCTTCTGGATTGGGTTCAAAATTACAACGCTACTGAGTTGAACCTTGATAGCCGTAAAGCCAGACTTGGGTCGGCCGTTCAGCGCCGATTATAAAATAAAATAAAATATTTCAGATGTAGTATATTTTCATATTCAAAGACGTTCTGTGCATTTGTGTATGTTCCAGATTTTGCTTCAATTCTATCAAAATAGAGGTGAGGTGAAGAAAAAAAAAGATAGTGGGTCCGTTTACTTTTTTCAGGGTTGCTAACGTTACTTCATGTTTTCTAAACATTTTGTTTTTTTGGAAAATATATCAAGATTTAGTAAAATCCTTATCTATTACATTTCCTTAAAGAAAAAGCTCGCAGAAAATTTTAAAAAAATTACACAGGTTTTAAATTTTTAAGCACATTAAAATCACTTTTTACATACGAAGAAAAAGCCTTAAAAATTAAATTAACCTCTATTTCCACTTAATAAAATTTTCTTAGTACCACTTCTAAAAGTTTTTTCCGCTCTTGAAATAGTTTGAAGAATAATAATTTTAAATCCTCATATTTATATTAAAATTAAATCAAAACGATAGAATCAAATTAAAAAAAGTATCAACCGAAATCGAAAGGGTCAGCTAAGAATTGATCCTACCTTCTCAAAGTAGTATTGCCCGGAGGAAGTAATTTTTGCTTTCGCAAATGAACTATATTTTGCATGTAATAACAATACTTTAAAATGTAAACACCCTTTTTTAGTGTTTTACAAAATACTACTAAAAGTATAAAAAACAGAAAGAAAAAATAATTAATAATATTATAAAAAAGAAAGGCAATGAAAGGAAAGAAAGGCTTTAAGAAAGGCAATTTTGGCGATTTCTAAAGCTCGACAACAAGACTTGAAAACTTGACTTTTTAGTACATTTTTGTTTGTATTAATGTAATTTTTTAAGCTATATAAATTTGTTTTCTCAAATTTAACAATCCGTTTTCATCATTTTCACAAATTTAACAAATCGTTATTTTCTGCAACAAGTAAAATTTATCTTAGCACAAAATTTGGCATTAAAATGAGGTGAAATAATAAATATATTTTTTCTTAACGTTTTAGAAGAGATGTTGCATTTTCATTAATCAAATTGTGTTATTTCAAAAAGACATACCAAAGAACTATTTTCGTACGTTAAAAAAAGCTTTTCTAACTATTAAGTTCTCTTTAATAACGCTTTCCATCAGTTTATCAACTTTACTGGTTCGAAATAACTTAAATACAAGCGCAGTCATGCATAACGTTTTTAACACACTTTAACAAATAACTTACTACACGGCACATCCTTATTTTGAGTATGCATAAAATATAATCAATCTTTAATACCATCATTTTGTTTCTCACTGGAAAAATGCTTTCAAAATTCTTAAATATTTCCTGGTTCTATTTATAATTTAGGAAAAATTGGCATAGTGAACATGCGATAAGTTAAAAACGAATTATTTATTTATTTAGTTACCAAATGCAAATCACAGTTTATCTACTTTTGCATGCAAATTTTCAATTAACATTTTCAATTTTAAAAAAGTGAAATTCTACATTGTGATAGGCTTCTTCCCCAAACTGAACTCAGCTGTCAAAAGGATGTCAATATAAAAGAGAATTTTAAGAAATTTAATTTTGTATTGAAGATTTGTTTGTTTTTAGATTATTTGATTGTATGTGTGTAATTCAGGTTGAAAAATTTTCAAATTCATTCAAAATAGGTTTCGCCGATTTAAATAAAATAAAAATAATTTTTAAAAATTCTAAAAACATAAATTTGCAGAATTGAGCGACTTATTCAAAATTACCAAAAGCGTTATATTATTGCGAAAAAGTTTTGATAAAAAACAAGTAGAGGTTTTAAAGGTTATAAGGGCCATTTTTGCAATCTAAATAATCGAATTTTTTTCTCATCCTTTTTTTTTAATGCTCTTAAATGATACTCCATGATCAAAAGTTTAAGAATAAATACATCAAGGAAAAAAAACCTCTCTTGAAATCCAAGACGGTGATGACTGAGAAAGTTTGTAAATTTACTCATTCAGAAGGGAAAAAAATCATAATTTTCTGATAATTAGATTGATTAACTTAATTATATTTAATTCAAAGAAGAAAAAGCTTGAGCTCTTATTATCAATTTTCATAGCTCGATTGCAAAACTAGTTTCTTATTTCATGTAAAAGTCAAAGTGCATCCCAATTTTATTAAATCAATTTAATAAAATTGTGAGGCACATTGACTAAAAAAACATTAGTTTCATTAGATAAATTATTTTTGATTGAAAAATTTTATATTCATTTTCTAGCATTTTGGATTAAATGATTTTATTAATGTGAGTTTATTTTGCATCATTAGAGTTAAAAATCTGAAAAAAATAGTGTCCTCAAAAAATATTCTAAAGAATGTTGTAATAAAAATTATAGTTTTATATGTCGGTCTTAAGAATAATGGTAATGAACGTTAAATGTTTTTAGTTTACCTCAGTAGAGATAACAAATGGCATTTAATGATTAAATGACAGCTGAAATGAGTTTTTAACTTTCACGTATGATAATTTATCCATAAAATCATTAACTATTTCTAACTTTTGCCCTAGTTCCTTTTAACGCATGGCTTAAGTTTTTTTTAACACTGAATGATCAAAGTCATTACTTTTGATAATGCTTGTCAAAAATGATTGTTTAAAGAGGAAAAGTTTTTAAAAAAAATTATTTCCATGCAAATAGGACGTAATTTGCAACGTCAACTTAAGTGTCAATTACTTCTTTATTTTGTTTCATAATGAGGCACATTATTGCTTCAGGGTTTTGAAAAAACAATTGTTGATTTTGAGAGTAAATACCCTTATCTCACACTTTGATTTTGTTTTGTTTACACAAATAAGAATGTTCGGTAGTTTGGTATGGCCTTAGCAAAGTTTCCTAAGTTTATTCATGTTTCATGGAGCCATTGTTTGCGCCCAACACAGCTCATCTTGTCATCGTTTTTGGTTGTTGGATTAGTTTCTCCACAGCCTTCATCATATTCGGAATATACAGAATCTCGGATAATATGTTAGGTCTAGAATCGGGATCGAATCCCAGCCATGTCTGGTCGATGCGAATTCCGCATCCGGCTTGCACCGACCACAGTACTGACGTAAAATATCTTCAGTGGTAGACGGATCATGGGTTAGAGTCCCCTTGCCGTCAGGCTTACCGTGAGAGGTTTTAGTGGTTTTCTTCTCCATGTTACGCAAGTACTGGTTAGTTCCATCAAAAAGTCCTAGACGAAGGCAAATTTCTCCCAATGTTCAATCCAGGAGTTCCCTTGTCTTCTGGATTGGGTTCAAACTTACAAGGCTTCGGAGGTGAACTTTAGTAGTCGTGAATTAGGCCAGCCGTGCAACGACGGTTCTATTATAGAAATATGTTAGGTCTGTAGAATCGGAATGTAATAAGCAGAACTCGTACTATCTTCAAAAATTTAAAAAAGTAGTTTCACTATTGTTATAAAACAGCGAAGGATTTCGCCGTTTCTTATTCAAATTACGAAACGAAACCTAACGTAAGCCATTATCGAACCCAAAGATTTTGCAACTAGAATTTATTTGGATATATTAAGAGTGGGGGTGAAGACTCGTTTACTTAAATACATCTTATTTTCCTAATTTTATTTCCTATTTCCAATTTTTTAAGGACCCTACGATCCTTTAATGTGTCAATACATATTAAGGAAAACTGGCCATTTCTCCTCAATTCTATGCAACCATCTCTCCTAAAGTTAGTAACGTGATGCTATCGAAATTAAATTCATCAACTTCTTCAAACCAAAATATTTCTTTATAATGGTCTTCATAGTTTGGTCATGAATGATGCTCAAAGTTTAGGCAGCTTAATGTTAATTTTAGTTTTTCCGTATTTCACCAATCTCTAGAACTTTTGAAGCGAATTGAAAAATTTTTGCACACACATATAAAATTCGTTTATCCAAAAATAATTCCACGCAAAATATAACTTTTATCAAATATTTTATTCCACTCAAACATTCCACTGCTTTTTACTCAGTAATAAGGACTATGAGCTTTAAATGTCTAGTTAGTTACACAAATATAAAAACTATGTACTGAAAAACAGCAGAATACTTAATTGATGAAAAATATTTGACTCGTAAATTAAATTTTACATACTTTCTGTCGTCATGATAAACAATGCTTTGTCTAAATTGATACACAAGTTAAACTGCTTCTGTTACAATATATTAAAAAATATCGGAGATATTTAAACTGGTCAGCTCTCCTCTATGTTCATCTAACCTAGACTTACCCTACATGTTTCGTTCTTTTTAATCCTGATGGTTCTGCGAAAACGAAATCGAAAGCAGCATAAATGTTTGATCCTCCTCCCTTAGATCTACTTCAAATTGCTGTCTGAAGTATGTTTTGAGCTTAAATTTCTCAAAATTCATGTGTCTGAACAATCTAAACACACTTTACGTGATTGTAACTCAGCAATGAAATAACTATAAAACTATGACAAGTTACTATCAATTATGATTCAACTTAGTCTAGTGGTAATCCCAAAATGAAATTCTATTTAAATAAATTTGAAAATATTTAAGAAAAGTTTAAATGTAATATCGGAAGAAAACTTAGAAGTATGAAAATATTTTTAAACATTAAATTAAAGAAGACGCAATAATTTTTAGTAATATATCAATAGCAAAGTATCAGTTTCATTCTAAGTAGTGTCAATAACAAATTGGTTTTACCCACATGTAGAAAATACAAATAAAATCGATAAAATTCTATAGGTAGAGGGTTTTAATTGAAGATCCAAAAACTCAAATACCTTAAGCTTTGAATCTCGCTAAGTTACACCTTACATGTCTTATTTTATATATTTAATTTGTGAGTCAAGCGAGAAATTACAGTCTTTTTGAATTATGTGATGAAATTTTTCATTACTTACTCTATTTTACTTCATAATTTCAGATTTCTCGCCTATTTCAGAAATTTTTTATTTTTCCTAATTAATAAATATTAATTAAAACAAAAATATCAGGACATTATTATTTTCTTAAAATACTATTTAGCTGATTTTCTTAATATCAACTTTAATGTTGTTTGAAAGTAAATTTTAATGCTTTACAAATTAAAAAAATGCAGTTAGGCGTGAAAAAGAAGTTAAATAACAAAATATATTAATAACCTACTGGATCACTACAAAAAAATTTACAAGAGATATTTTGGTAGTGAGATGAGATAGTATATAATGAAATAGTATAAATTTCACTTCTACCTAAAAAAATACAAATTTGAATTAAGAAATAAATTATTAAAATCAAACTTCAAAAATGTTTTAATAGAATCTATTATCTACAGTAAAATATGAAAAAAACTTAAGATAAATTGCTGATACACTTTCGATAGATAAAATAAGAGATTCCATATCAAAGGTTATGTGTATTGAAAATAAAGTAAACTTGTTCACCAGTATTCGTGAGTTTTCATAATTAGAATTGGAATAGCTGTTTAAATTAATAACTACAACAGCATTCATCGTCTCCGATGTTTTTTGTAACCTGAAATTTTCATTTTTATTTATTTTCTTAATTGACAAAACTGAGTAAATCCATAACAGGAATATTTCTTTTAAAAAGAGAAAAGGAAGAAAATTGTTTAAAATAGAAAAGACTAACAATCTTCAAATTCTAAAGAAGTAACGAAAGTATCTCTTATTTTAATTGTGTATTAAGTCGAACATGTCTTATTTACTACATGTCTTTATTACATGTTATTACAGTTTATATTATTTGTTACATATTATTGCATGTTAACCATATTATTACATGTCGTTGTCCGTTAAAATACATAGTTAAAGTAAGTGTTATAGGCTAAGGTTTCCCGGTAAGAGGAAAAAGGAAGGATTGAGTCTTTAAGCTACACTAAAAAGAAAAAAAGAGAGAATAAACTCGGAAATTAAAACAAAAAAAAAAGACTATTAGTAAATAAAGATAAAGAGACTATTAAATAAATAAATATTTTAATTGCATAATCACTGTCCCTCGAATCATGTATCAAGCAGTCGATCCCCTTTTCAAATTTGTCAACAGGTTTGAATGTATAATTTACCATTTTGGAGCCAAACATTGGCAAAAACAAATAAAACAGAAAAATCCTTCGAATTTTGTGGCTGAAGTTGTTTACCCATCAATTTGGACTTACAAACTCTTACTCATGTTGTTTAGTACAGTAATATCACTATCCCGTGAACGTGACATACGTGACATTTGCTTGAAAGTAGTAACAACACAATACCTTCATTATTTTTACGGAATTTTACCGGAATCTATAAGAATATAAATGGGTATAAAAGTTGAGTGTCGGATATTGACCTCAATATGATGTCATCGAGTGTTTAGGGAATATTTATATCCCATTTACTCAAGAATGATTTTAAATGGGAGAAAGCTTGTAGAAATAGATTATCATTTAAAGATAACACCGAAATTTGTTTGTTGTTTGGGCAAATGGATTCATGTTTCGTGTTACGTTATTCACCAAGATAATTCTGAGAAACATTTTTTTGTTTGTTATATGAGATTTATATATAGTTATATAGTTTTTGGTAGTTATATGAGATTTTTTTTAAACAGATCTTAGATACTTTCATGTCGCTGATTTAAAGTTTGCGATTGGTTTCTCTCTCCAAGCTAGCTTTTTAACTCTTTTTTTTAAATGACATTTTTATTCTAGTTTCTGCTGAAATGTACAAGTTTAAAAACGTAATATATAACTAGATGTGGCATAAATGTTGCAATAAATTTCTGGAGGAGTTAGGGTACATCATCTGGATTAAAATTGCACAGTTACCCATGCCTGGAAATGTCGTCATGCGCCACTAATGGTGGTTTCCCTATTGTGAACTGTTTCTTCTCGCGTTTCTGAACAGGTCAAAATAGGGAAGCGCCTCCAGCCGCGCATGATGACATTTCTAGGTATGGGTGCCTATGCAATCATCGAATGTCTTACAACAGAAAAGTAATGTTTCCCAGTATAATTCGAGAAAATTCATATTGCCACAAGCTTGCAACCATATTAATGAGTACACACATTTAAATTCCACAAAACTTTTATATAAAAATAAAGTTGCAAATAAATTTTCTTTCTAATATTTTTCTTCATCTTCATCTCCATTTTATAAACTTGAAAGTTGTTTTTATTCCCCAGCCTGTTACGACGACGTTTCCGTGCATGGGTTCTTATGCAATTATGCATTCTTATGCAATTATGCATTCTTATGCAATTACGCATGGATGCCTCTTAACTCCTCTAGAAGTTTGACGTAACAATAATGCGACCCTCTGTTATTTATATGACGTTTTAAAACTTAACAGATCAACTTCGGAACAGGTCATAATCGGGAAGTACCCCTAATTGCGTACGATGACACTGCCGGCATGATTTCCTATGCAATATTCATTCTGAAGATGTGCTTTAACTCCCATAGAAGTTTGTCTCAACATTTAGGAGTCCTTCTGTTGTTAAACTTGCACAATTCGACTGTAAAAAAAAGCACTGTCTAAAAATGTCGTTTTGAAAAAAATCTAACTTATGAGCAAAACTAATTTTAGATATGAAATCTCCATACCCAAATTATTAGGCAGGATCAAGTATTTGTATAAATGCAACAAAAAACTTGTTCTCTACTGTCATTAGCAATATATTTTGTAGATAATTAACAGTATATCTTAAATATCAAAGAGACCGAAATAAATTATGTCCCATATTAAGCTTAACAATTCTATATTTTTCATCAGGTCAGTTATTACCTGAATTTCTAAAATTATGAAGAGCAATGAACTATTTATAAGCAATAGGCAAACGTTTGCTGATTTAATTATCATGATTAAAATAAAAGGAAAGATACATTCATATATGCTGCGAAATAAAGAAGAGAAAAAAATTTAATTTTATATTATGTAAATACAAGTACAAGTTAAAGTGTAAAATGCATTTCAATCACACCTTGTCGTAAATAAGTTTAATAATTCATAATAAATTCACGTGATGAAAGAAAAACATTATGTACACACTACCTTCCATTGTCCCATTAAATAGAAGAATTTTAAAACTGAAATTACTTTTAAGTCCTTGTAAGTGTTTAAAAACGATACACAAAGCGGCTTCTAATACGGTGAAGTATTAGAAAATAAAGGAAACTATTGGAAAAGAAAGTCTTATATTTTAGCTACCTTTATAGTTTATAGTTTGAACTTATATAACCTATTTATTGGTAGCTGCGTGCTTCTCAAGGACATAAACGTTAAAAAAATGCTTGATTGTATCTGTTATAGTATATGCGTAGATTTCAGTTTCATACTTAACACGGTTGATGAAATTTGATGGTTTGAAGTAATTGTTAATGATGTCTTCAGTAAAGCGTGGAAAAGGGCTATTTTTTGTTTACTGTTTCACTTTTTCGAAGTGCAAAACACCTAACGTACTCACAGTTCAACACAGTACACACAGTTTCTGGAAATAAGAAAAGATTTGGGTTAAGTGAAAATTTTGTCTGCTTTAAGACTAAGCCTTCTAATATACGTTTAAACGTTTCTTTCTTTTCTTTAATAACGATAGTTTAATTTTGTAAACGTCTGCCTACAACTTACATACAGTTCGGTGCTTTTTCAAAACAAAAAAATATATAAATAAATTTAAAAATTAAAATAATGGAACTACTAGGCTTAAAATGAGACACAATTGTAAGAGAAAATTATTTCGATACTTTTGAATTTAAAACGAACTGCATCAATTGGTAGCATCCTACAAGAAGAAAAAAATTGTGGTTAAATTACCGTGATGTATGCTAATGATATTTTTGGGAAAAGAAACCATAATTCTGGTTAATTGAACCAAAATAGATGGTTTAAATATGAATGGCTTATGGAGACAAAGTTATAATTTTGAACTATATAGGATATTCAAGGAAACTGATATCAACAAATACATCTTGTGGGTTACATCTGGTTACCCTTCTTCCTTATTATTTAAGATCTTCAATTACAAACCAATTGGAACTAGACTTAGAGGTAGGCCTAAGATCAGTTGGTTTGACTGTGTAGAGGAGGATTTCAAAATCTTAAAAATTATTAAATAAGGAACAATCGCTAAGAAAAGAGTAGAATGGAGGAAGGTTTTAGGGAAGGCTCTGGCCCATAAAGGGCTGTCATGCCAATAGAACAAGAAGAGGAAGAAAAGCCATTTACTTAATATTTTTTCCATTCAATTGGTAACGACTTACCGAAAATTCTGGTTTTCAAAATTATAGTTCTTATTACCATAAATTTAGTAAAGAAAACAAAATTTAAAAGTAAATTTAACCGAATAAATTATTTTCCTGCCAGGCTCTCAAGTATAATGTTTAAACTACCAAATTTTATCACATTTAGCAAATTTTATCACATATTATAAAACTATATTTTATTGTTAATCTTAGAAAAAACATTACCAAAGCGCTTTGGTAAAACAATACTGAACTTTTTAGTGCTCCCATATAGCCAGAAACTCACTAAATTTTGCCATATTTTGGTAGTTTTGACCAGACTTTTTTTCTCAGTGTAGTTTGCCAAAACTTCATATTGAAATAAGTGATTCAGAATACGAGATAATATAAGGAAAAATTCACATTATGGTAAAGGTTAAAATTAAGGTAAGGGATGCACTCACGTCTACTGAACTACCGCCGAAACCTTTTATTTTCTTTAAAAAAAATAAATCGAACGTCTTAAAGACTGAGCTTATACAATTTCAGGAATAAATTATTATTTGTAATAGCTTATTCGTACAGTAGCATTTAATACAATTGGTTTAAAATTTTAAAAATGTAGTCGAACACTGAATTTGTTTTCTTAATTTAACTAAGAGTATAATTTATTTATTTTATTTGGTAATGGAAATATCACTGATTATTAACTGTTGATTCATCAGTTATGACCATTTACTTATAAAGTTTTCAAGAAAATCATACAGAAGTTGTAATGTTATTGGAATATAATTCAGCACCAAATTGTATTAAATAATTGCATTAAATAAATGAATGTTCCATAGATTCTACAAATAAATATCGAAACGGAGATTAGGTAAAATTTAAGGTAAACAAAGTAATTTTTTTTAAAAGAAAAGAAGGCGAGGACTTTGGAATTCGAGCAAACTTGCATGATTGCAAACTTGCATTTAATACATTAATAAATATTAAATATATTAGTGACTTGTTGTTAGTGATACAGAAACAGTAAAATTTTAAATCTTGATTTGAAAAACAAAATTGCTTAACTCTTATTTTTTGATCTTTTCATGCACATGAGTAAATAAAAAAGTTCTTGGACTGTTTTTCAAGAAAATGACTTATACTTAAAGCACATTTTGGCACAAACTTTTTTTGAAGTTGCGTTACCTTATTTAAGTTTATTTGAAAAGAAATTACCTGCTCTTTAAAGTACACCAAAATGTCAAACGAACAAAAGTTAAAAATTATTTTAAATGGTTGCAGAACCTAATGTTAATGCCCTGCACGATATTTTCAAACATGATTTTATGAATAAATTTGATTTAAAAAACATGTTAGAATTTAAACTCGATTCACATGCAAACATTTAATTTTTTCATCAAATTTTATACATGAAGCAATTTTTGAAAAAAAAGTATCAAATAAACAAGAATTTGTGTAAAACAAAAATTTTAGAGGGACATGCAATTTTTTTTCATATTTTAAGTTGGACACTATACCTTGCATATTATGCTACATATATTAATTTTTGCTTATCGAAGTTACAAAAAGGTAACAAAATTGTTTTTAAATTTGTGAGTTAATCTCTGCAATTAAAAAAACAGGAAATTTTTTTGAACAAATTGAATTTAATGCAGTCACAGATTAAAATTATTAAGAATATTAATTGTCTTAAAAGCTGCACTAATTAACAACAAGTATAAACTAGTAACAATAAGAGAATTTAATTTCAGAGGAATAATTGCGTTTGAGTTGTAACTATTTTTTAAAAATCATTGAATGATGTTTTAAATATTTCTTACATGGAAGTGACAATCACGAATCTATTTCTTTTAAAATTACATGTAAACCATTTTTATAATAAGTAAAACAATATTTTATAAAGTACAATATTTTATAATAAGTACAATAGTTTATAATGAGAGCAATATTTTATAATAAGTGCAATATTTTATAATAAACTGTTAAATTGTCTATATAAATATTCTAAATTTATGGTCTTATGAATTTTAATAAATTAAAAATGGCTTTGTAAGAAATTTAAAGAAAGAAAAGTAGAAATTTTAAACTTTTGGAAAGTGTAAAATTTGCCTTTGCTTTAACATTTAGGAAAAGCTAACTTTAAGATAAACTAGAAATTTAAAATATCGTCTGCGTTATAATGAAGAATACCATATTTTTGCAGCCAATCTTTTCTGCAACTAGCTTAAGGTGTGTGATATCCTTTTCAAATATGAACTACAAATAAATCGTTAATCAGTGCACTTATGTCTCAAGCTTCGCTCTCGCCTTGTTGGAGATTATTATTTTATTTATACACACCAGCTGACAGTTTTTTCTGTAAATTTAATATACATTTTTACAGTGTGCACGAACCAAGTAAACCTGGACTCAAATACTGTTGGTGAGAGCTGAATTAAATAAAAAAGAAATAAAAATAAAAAATAGCTAAATTAGTTTTTTCCAAATTATTTACTACACAGGATGTTATATTATTTCCCGGTTCTGCAACTTATCAAAACAGCTTAATTGTTCACATTTAAAAAGGCATTAAATTTGTTTTGAAAAATTTAAACTTATCCGGTTCTTGCTCTAAGGCCTTCAATTTTATCAAGTTCTGGATAAATAAATTGCGTCACGAAAATCACTGTTGTAAATTAAAACAGCTTAATTGTTCACATTAAAAGAGGCATTAAAGTTTTTTCAAAAAATATAAACTTATCCGGTCTTTACGCTAAGGCCTTCAATTATATCAAAATCAGGATGAATAAATTACCCCTCTAAAATCACTGTTGTAAATTTGATTAGATTATTTTTTGTATTTTAATAACAATATGATTATCCTACCTTCTGATACATCGCATAATTATTTGATCTGCCAGTATATATTTGCATTGTCTTGTCGAATTTCCATAATCATATTTTTTGGCTATTCTAACGTCAAAACCTTATTAGAATTACTTCTCGTCAGGGTGGAATTTGATTAATCAAATTACTTTCAATTTAGGAAATATTTATTACAAGCTATAATTATTCGCCCTAAATAATTACGAAATCCCTTCATGCAAAACAGGACTTTTCTCAATTGTCGAATTTCAGTAAGTTGAGAATTGCTATGGAATCGATATCAAAATAGCACGAGTAAAAAAGACACTATATGCTCCATTGAATAACCCTGAAGGTAAAATCACGTCATTTTATAATCAAGAACGAAACTGAAGCATTCAGATTTGTCAGCTAAGTTAACTCAAAGAAATAGTAAGTATTTTTTAGGAAGAATTTAATCTTAAATACTGGAATCGATACATCAGTGATCCAAATAGTAAGTATTTTTTTAGGAAGAATTTAATCTTAAATACTGGAATCGATACATCAGTGATCCAAATAGTAAGTATTTTTTAGGAAGAATTTAATCTTAAATACTGGAATCGATACATCAGTGATCCATGACATTAGTGGAGACGTGATGACCTTGTGGCTAAAGCCTTCTCACGATAAGATAATGATTGTAAGTTCAATCATAATTAAATGCTCACAGCTCATTTATCTTTACCGTTTCAATTCAAACCAATACTTTTGAAGTCGCCACCCTGTGGGGAAAATATTTTCTTCAGTTGTAAATTGCACTGCGTGTTAAAATGCAAGTAATAGGAATAAATAAGTAATGCAAAAACAAATTTGTAACATGATTTGACACAAAGATGTAAAATGTTACCTTCTATCAGAATACATTCGAAATAATAAAAAAAAATATTGATAGCAAATTAACATAATGTTATATTGTTTCCTTATAAGGAAATAAGATTCATATTTTAATGAACTAACTAAATTATGCTAATTAATTTAAGGCAGATGATATTTTTAGTTACGAAATCAGATACAAAAACGTTCTTCCTGACTAAACAAACCTTTTTTTTCCTCAGATTTAGATTTTTGATTCTCAAAATATTAGGCATATATATATAGTTAGAGGTAGGCGTAAGATCA
>NC_092214.1:42658455-42865118 GCF_043381705.1 Parasteatoda tepidariorum | reverse complement strand
TACAATATATTATATATATATATGTATATGTATATAAAGTGATGTTCATGAGTGCAAATTTTTGAAACTTAAAAAAAAAAATTATCGTTTGCATAAATTAATTATCATATTTAAGTTTAAGAGTCATTGAGGTTGCATCTAAGTGCGTGGAAACCCAATCGTTAGATCAAAAGTTCTTTTTAATGTTCTCTTTTTTATTTTGTTTACTGTACTAAATTTACAGGAAAATAAGAAAACTCTCTTAAGCACTTAAATATTCTTATTATATCACTTTTACTTAAGAAAGCATGCGAAATGTTTGATTTAAAGTGTTTATAAGTTTTAAAATGATACATGACATGTCTATTTTATTCCGAGTTTTTGAAAATATAGAAAAAATCAATACTTAAAGAATAATATTACGCATTGGAAATACAGTTCGTTCAATAGGAGTTGGCACTTGGGTCCGCCTTCATCACGTGGTATTTGACGATACTATTTCGCTATTTTTGGGACAAGGATGTGAAAAATCCCGAACAAGGTTGCTATATGTTGATCGTATGACAAAAATATTAATTTCACAATCTTTATGTGTATTTTTTTAACATTTAATATTTCATAAATTTGATGATATTTCTCTCTTTCGAGTGAATAGTTTGTCTTTTTTTAGATATTTTGCTGCAATATATTTAATTATCTAGAGTAACGAAAGGTATAACAGCAGAGGATAAACGAAGTAGGGGACTGAAAAAGAATTCGCTGTTTGTGTTGGGCACGCATTAAGGGTTGTCTCAATTTCAAGCGCGGAAACGTTTCTCCTCTTACTCCCACGCTGAAATGAACTCATCGTCCGAGGAGGGGGAGACAAATGCTAGCTCCTGGTGAACGAACTATAGTTCATTTAGAATAAACTTTAGTTTCATAATAGTAGTGTATTTTTAACATCAAGTTTAAAAATTGTAACTTATAAGGTAGTTTAAAAATCAGCGATTTCTTCATTTGACATTAACTAAATTAGTAACAAACCGACAGTCATGATAAAAGTGAATTTTAAATTAAATATTGACAAGAAAATTGATGGTGTCTTTTATGAATTCATTCTGTGATTTAATTCTTTAAGTCATTAAATTTATTTAATATACTTGTGACTTAATGCAAAACAACCAAAATCAATATTTGGTAAAAATGTTGAATATTTATAGGCTAAAAAAAGTTTTTAACATATAAAAGCAAAGGTTACCGAAATCAAAAATTTTTTTCCAGGTAATTAAAAAAACTTATAAAGCTTTTAAAATTTGAATAAATCTAGTCACATCATTATTTAGATGTACAGTTGCCTACAACATGTTACTTTTTTATGATTCCATGGTCTAACTAAAACATTTACTATCCTAACTCATACACACAAATAAATATTTAAAACATGTCGTTTAATAATCTTAAAAAAAAAAGAAAAAAAGTGCAACACTGTAAAATTTGTGTAAGCTGCTAAGAACTGTGAAGTCAGCTATTTATTTAATTATTTTTAATACACAGAGTAATTTCGTTTAAAATTAAATTTTGGGTTATATTTCAAATTATTTTTATAGGTAAAATTAATGTTTTCTAGATAAATGACTCTAACCATTATACAAATCTCTCATTGATTTTTCTCAGATTCTCTTTCTACAGAACAAAACACCACAGAACAGGAAAAAAAAAAAAACGTGAAACAGAACAAAACGTTCCACAGAACTTCGTACAGTGGATTATTACAAAAGTTTCCTTTTATTTATGTCATTATTTTTACGTATAATTTACATAATTTTGCAAAACTGATAATTAATGGAAGCTTAGTTGAAAAGTAAGGGAATTTTGTTTCAATTTTTGAAAAAGGGGTAATAACTTCATGTCTTATACGAGTTTATTTATCTTTAGAATTTCTTAAAATTATAATCTGTGTATTCAAGTAAACATACAGTATACTTTGTGCTTTGTTAAAGTAAAGTATAACAATGTAAATAAAGCATAAATAAAGGTACAGAAATGAACATACTATAGTGTTATATATTTTGAGTTTAGATACTAAGGAAGGTTCATAGAACACTTGCTACAATATATCCATTTTTGTACCATTGTATGAGCGTTATTCACGTTGCTTTACTTTACTCAGAAACCCATTTATTCTCTATATTTGGAGGAGACTTGTATTTTAAAAATAGCTAAACAAAAGAAAACAACAAAAATACTAACTCTAATCAAACAGCACATTTTATCTTTAGAATTTCTTTTAAGTATTATTCATTTATCCCATTGAATATATAGTATGCTTTGTGCTACCTATGAGTAAAACAAAACAACACGAATAAAGCACAAATAAAGGTATAGGAATGAACATTCTATAGTGTTATACATTTTGTGTTTAAATACTGAAGAAGGTTCTTGTTTCTAGAACAGGCATTACAATAATCTATCCATTTCTGTACTATTGTTTGCGCTTTATTCGCGTTGTTTTGCTTACCCAGAAGCCCATTTCTTCTCTATATTCGAAGGAGACTTGTATTTTAAAAATAGCTAAACAAAAGAAGGCAACAAAAGTAGGAACTCTAAACGAACAGTTCATTTTATCTTCAGAATTTTTTTAAATTATTATCCATTTATCCAAGTGAAGATATAGTATGCTTTGTGCTACGTATGAGTAAAACAAAACAACGCTAATAAAGCACAAATAAAAGTACAGAACAGCACATTCCATAACGTTGTACATTTTGTATACATACTGAGGAAGGTTCTTGTTTATAGAACAGACACTACAACAATATATCTATTTCTGTACTCTAGTTTATACTTTACACAGGAACCCTTTTACTCAAAAATTGAAACTCTCAAAAATTTGAAAGAAAAATTTGAAATTTGAATTTGATTTGTTTTTCAAATAAACGTCTAAGCAAAAGTAAAAAACAAAAATATGACTAAAGCAAAAAACAACGTGAATAAAGCAAAACTGAAAGTGCATAAATGGGCATACTATAGTTTCAGTTCTATAAACAAGAACCTTCCTCAGTGTCTAAAAGTCAAATGGACATTACATTTAACTTTTAGACACCAAGGAAGGCTCTTGTTTATAGAACTGAAACTATAGTATCTCCATTTATGTACTTTCATTTGTGTTTCATTCACGTTGTATTTTGCTTTAGCACACCTATCCCTTGTTGAACAAAAATATGTTTATTCATAACAATTAAAAAATTACTTACGTAAGGTCATGAGTAAATGCTGCCTCTATTTGCGCAATAAATCCTTTTTAAAAAATGATAGTAGTAAAAGTAAAACAAAAAACAAAATTTAAAAAAAATTACTATTAGAATAAAAAATGTGAAAGATACTAAACAAAACTTTTTCAATGTTCGCCAAATGGGAATCGAAAGAGAAATTGTTTACAGAGTTTCTGTGAGTGAATGAATGAATGAAAAACGTGGTTGATGTCAGTGGCCGATGAAATCTCGACAGAGACCTATTTCTGCATTCGCCCGCGGCATCCCGCTAAGTAAGTAGGTGACGGGAAAAAAGTACTCGCTCCCGCCTCTTTTACAGGTCGGTCCCCTCTCTTCATCCCGAGCTTCCAGACGAGCTCTCCTGCGATGAGAACTTACCTAATTTAGTTTATTGGATTAGATTAACCCTGACATATTACAGAATTTCATTTAGTTGAACTTCATTTAGGCTTTTTTCCCCTGTGAAATGATAATTACTTGAGGGTTTATTTGGCGCAAATGTAATGGTGTGCTGTAATTGAAAAAAAGCTCATCGAATCTTTTTTTTAGAAGAAAATTTTTTTTTTACTATAGAGATTTGCTAGAGAAGATCCTTGTTAAAATGCAATCTGTTTGTATGTCAGATATCAGTGTTACAAATATTTTTCAATAAAAGTAATTAAAATTCCATAACTTTCTGGTCTCAAAAACAGAAGAAAATAGAAGTGAAATACTTTCAGTTTTCCCCATAAATTGGCTATTTTTATTTACATACAAGTTAGACTCAGATAGCCTAAATACAATGCGCAAAATAAAAATGATATCATCTTGAATACCTTTTGTTCTACTGACTGCATTTTCTCGAACTAATTGAAAGAAGGAGTCATAATGGTTCAAAGCTGCAACCTCAAATATGCTAATTAATTATTGCTAGCCATTAATTATGCTACAGAATCAGACACAAAAATGTATTTTCTCCGAATAAAATTTTTATTTTTATTTTTTTAATTTTTTTTTTTATTTATTTATTTATTTATTTATTTCTTCAAATAACTATATAACCAACCATTTTTCAAATACCTAGTCGCAATCTGGAAAATATGATCCTGATAGCTTAGTCAGGAAGAGTGGTCGAAAGTTTTGGTCTCTTAATATTAAATTCATTTTTTACGTATTTCGTCATATCTCGGAAATTTTTTTTATCAAATCTAAATTTTTTCCACCGAATTATAAATTTAGTTCATCCTTGTCAAAAATATTTTTTCAAGAATCTTTACTTTTTCATTTAGTAAGGGGTAAAAAAATTTCGATTTATAAGGTATAAATTTTTTTTATATCATTTTAAAAAGTAATTTCAAGTGACCAAAGGCGAAATTTAAGAGAAATTGATTGAATATTTCTGGAAAAATTCTAAAATTAGGGTTTGTTTGAAATTTTATAGCTCAGGAACTATTCTCTGAAATTAACAATTGCTTCCGCTTAAATTTTGTATTTTGTATTATAGTTTAAAATGGTGTAAAAGTTTGTATACCTTACAGTTCAATATTTTTCCGAATCTTAATAGATAAAATAATAAAAAATTATTAGAAATTATTTTTGCAAGGAATTATATCTAGAAATGCGAATTTATAATTATGGACACAAGTTTTTGATTCGTTTTAAAACCTCCCGAGATATTGCTACATACGCAGAAAGTAATATTAAAGGCCCAAACTTTCGGCAGCTCTCATACCAAAACTATTGGGACCATATTTTAGAGATTGCGGTTCCCCCTTAACGCTTATATTGAACACCAAAAATCCAGACACGATGGAAAAAAGAGTGAATTTATTCTGAGAAAGTATGTCTTTGCGCCTGTTTCTGTTATTCAGTTAATAGTTAGCACTAATTAATTAGCATATTCAAGGTCACCCTTGTGAATCATTAAAATTGATACTTACAAAAGGAAAAAAATCGAGTAAAATGACCGTCAATGCCATTTCTGGTAAAAGAAAACCATAACTCTTGTTAATAAAACCTAAATACAAGTTATTTAAACATTCATTTGGTAATTTTTCCGTTCATATGGTAACTGTTTACCTAAAATTCTGGTTTTCAAAATTATAGTTTTTATTAGAAAACTTTTAGTGAAAAATACAAAACTGATAAGTAAATTAAACGAAATAAATGGTGGTTATGCCATGCTCTAAGGTATCATAATAAAATTAAAAAAATTTACCTCATTTGCCAAATTTTATCACATGTAATAAAACCATATTTTATGGCTAATTTTACCATAAAAGCATCCCCATAACCCTTCGGTAAAAATAAAAATTATCGAGCTTTTTGGAGTTCCCATCGAGCCAGAAACACGGCAAATTTTACCGCATTCTGGTAGTTTTGACCATTTTTTTTCATTGTAGTTTGTGAAAATACTATCATTGGAACAAACGTTATTCAAGGTGATATCTTTTTTTTTCTTTTTGCAAGCTTTGTNTTTTTTTTTTTTTTTTTTTTTTTTTGCACGTTGTATACACATCACTAACAAAATTACAGTCAGCAGTAATTTAACCCTTTCGCGCCGATTGTTACTAATGCATGCCGGCATAAAACGTTATCAGTCAGAGTAAAAAGATAAAATTGGTAACCAAACAAATTTTTTAGCTGTTTGTTTGTGGGCGGGGTAATAATAATTTGATATATTTAATTCACTTCCACTTAGTTCAAAATAAAAATTATATAGCTTCACTTTCATCTGAATTTTATTAGATATGTGATTAACATTGCTTAAAGTTAAAGCAAAATAAGTCCACCAAATTAGCAATGCTTACATTTAAGCTACCGCTTTTTACTCTTTTTCGTCCAGATTCTGATTTTGTATGAATGCTTTAATGATTCACTCGAGCTGAAGAGATTATTGATTAAATAAATTAGAATAATAGTACATTACAAAATACAAATACAAAATTACCCCTACAAAATAAATTTTTTTCAAAAATAAATGATTGATTTTTATATTATTTTCGGAGCATCGATCGAAAATATAACTTTATTTTACGTTAAGAGGTTTCCAACAATTACCTTTTAAGTATTTATGTTTTTCTTAATTACAATTATGTATTAAAATAATATTTAAATAAAATTTTGTTGATTTAGTTTATTTCGTTTTTTTTCCACAGAAATTTTCTCTTTCACTTTTAATATTCTCAGTAATTTGGGCGCCATTTAAGATTTTACTAACGCTATAAAATATAGTTATTACATAAGGGTTTAAAAAAGTATATTAATAAGGTCTATGTGTAATATTTCCCCCTTACAAAAAAGTAAAGCTATATATAAAGGCAGCAGTTTCATTTATTTATATTATTTCTATTAAAGATTAATTGACATTATTTGTTTGTTATCAGTAAATATTTTGAGAATTATCATAAACAGGGGTGAACGGCACTTTCAAATGATGATCAATATTGATCCATAAAAGGCGGTGCAGTCATCAAAATATATTGACAAAAAGTCTGTAAGGAGTTTTATTGTTTACTCAAACATCCGATGTCACGAAATGATAGGTTGTATTGCTCCTCCAGAGCATATGCTTGGAACATGATGTTTAAAAGAATGAAGGAAACTTAAAAAAGGCAAAATATCTATTTTATTTCTTAAAAAAATAATGCACACACGATGGTTAGAGTTAGTAATTTATTTTCTTACAAATTATATGCATTTTTACTTAAGAGCAAATTTTACAAATAGCTCCTACGCCAAATCACGACTGACATATTGTTTTTAAAAAAATAATTACACTGGGGAACAATTTTTTTTCTTGTTTTCTATTCTATGAGATTTTTCAGCAAATCATAGATACTGTGTTACATTTGTTACTGATTTCAAAAATGCAAACGGTTTCCTTTTCTAAACTACAGTTTTTTAAACTAATATTTTTAGCCCGTTTTTATCTAAATATACAAGCTTAAAAAAGTTATATATAACAGAAGGTCGCTTAAATGTTTGGACAATTTTTTATAGGAGCTAGGGCACATCATCAGGATTAAAATTTTTTGGACCCAAAGCACGGAAATATCATTATACGCATCTAAGGGTGCTACCCCCTATTATGAACTGTTTCTTCGTTTGCTTCTGAGCAGGTAATAATGGGAATCGCCCCTAGCCCCGTATGACGACATTTCCGTGCATGGGTTCCTATGACATTTTAAACAGATGATATGCCCTAAATCTCCTAAAAGTGTGTCGCAATATTTATGCGACCCCCTGCTATATAACATTTTTAAACTTTTTCATTATGACAAAAAAAAAGTCTGTAGCTTTAGAAGGAAAACTAATTTCAAATTTGATATCCCCACTCCCGAATTAGACAAGATCAAGTATTTTTATAAATCCAACAAAAAATTTGTTCCTCACTGTTATTTGCTTTTTGTGTAAAAACTGCTTAAAAATTACTTGATAGATTTTTTAATGTGTATTACTTTAGTTTATGAATTAAGTTCATAATTTTACTGAGTGTGATTTGTTTGTTTTCCAGTTCGCGCAAAGTAAGCCATATATATATTTTTTTATGTGTAAGTATATATATATATTTTTTTTTCTTCTTTTTTTCCCTACTGCGTAACTTAAAGCAAAACAGTTTTTTTAAAAAAAAAGACTAGAACAGTACTTAATCCGTTGTACTTACACTTGGCATAGGTCTTAATAATTTCTGAATTAAATTTTGCTGATAAGTATCATGAAAATTAGTCATGAATTGAATGCTGTTTGCCCTCAACATTTCCCTATATCTGTAAATTCTTGAATTAATAATTGTAGACAGGCATATATGATGCAGTTATATACTATTAATAAATTTATAAAACATTTAAAAAAATTAAGACTAAACAAAACAAAAACATTTAAAAAAATTAAGACTAAACAAAACAAAAACATTTAAAAAAATTAAACATTTCAAGCAAAC
Source organism: Parasteatoda tepidariorum (assembly GCF_043381705.1). Classification (NCBI taxonomy): domain Eukaryota; kingdom Metazoa; phylum Arthropoda; class Arachnida; order Araneae; family Theridiidae; genus Parasteatoda; species Parasteatoda tepidariorum. The sequence goes on along the minus strand of NC_092214.1, from coordinate 42,856,964 downwards.
TAAACATTTCAAACGAACTAAGCATTTCAAACAAACTAAAACATTTCAAAAATTAAAAAAGTTGCAGACAGACATCTATGATATAGTTATATACTATTACATTTCTAAATACATTTCTAAAACACTTCAAGAACTTTCACACGATTAACTTAAAACTTCTCTCAGTAACCAATAAAAATATGCAACAAAGTTCTAAGGAAGTTTCAGAATAGAAATACATTGCTTATCAGAAGTTACTTTTAACCTCTTAGATACAATTCATTTTCGTTAATAAAATAAATAACAGTTTATGATAATTTTTCGTGCTTTTCATTTTCATGATATCAGCGTTTTTTTTTTCAAAACAATAATATAACATGGGCAAAAATACCGATGTTTAAATGATAAATCTAGTATCACGAAAAATAACATGCTTTTCTTGTGAATTTATTTATTTTCCGAACTATCTTCTATAATGGGTTTTATTAAATAAATAAAACTGCAAATAAATTTAAACTATTTCTTCACATTATTTTAAAAACTATATTATTTTTCATTGTGAATCGAAGAGACAAGTGCGGAAATGAAATTTCACTTTGAAAGAGGAAATATGATTTATAATTAAATATGCTCAATAAGTAATAACTAGAGCATGCAAAATGCTTGAACTTGAGTTGTTAAGCTTTGATCTTATGCTTACTTTAAGGGGATTAATTTAACTCCTGTTTTCACTTCATTTTATGAATAAACTAATTTCATCAAAATACCGTTTAATATAACAAATTGAGAGACTGTTTTCTCGGAGGCAATAAATGCTTTTTTTTCCTGATGCATTACAAATATGTCTGGAAAAAATACACTGATTATAACCTTAATCTGTTTCTTTCAAGTAAACAGTTGTTATTTAGATAATACTTTGGCAAAATTCTGTAATTATTGTTTATTTTGTTTATATAATTGTTGAATATCCGCATAAAACGAATTCCTGTTTAATAGAAAAACTTAAACAAACTTGAAGTTTTCGCTCGCGAGGAAAAAAAAAATTATAGCAGATGCATTCATAACATTTCGTCAGCTAGTTTAATTAGATTTTTCTTGTTAATTTTTTTCCTATTTAGTGGTATAATAGGTGGACCGAGGAAAAAAGCGTGGTCAAAACTATCAGAATATAGTAAAATCTACCGTTTTTCGGGTTCTATGAGAACACCAAAAAGCTTGTTAATTTTTACCGAAGTGCTTTAGTGATAATTTTAGTAAAGAGAACAATAAAATATGGTTTTATAATATGTGATAAAGTTTGGTAAATATGGGGAAATTTGGGAATTTAATCATGATACCTTAGAGCATGGCATAATACCATTTATTCAGTTTATTTACTTTTCAGTTTTTTATTTTTTGCTGAATGTGTGGTAATACGAGTTATAATTTTGGAAACCAGAATTTTCGGTAAACCTTTACCATATCAATGAAAAATTTACCAAATGAATGGTTTAAATACAGTATATTTTGGTTTTATTAACCATAATTATGTTGTTTTTTTTTAAAAAAATAAAATAAATAAAAGCAGAAATGTCATTACCATAGGGTTAGTTAAGTTTACTAGAATTTTTTCTTCGTGTTCTGCTGGAAATTTCGGAGTGCCTTGTGCATAATTTGGTACAAATTTGTGGAACCATAGTTAAGTGTTAAGTTGAATCTTATTATAGAAACATTATATCCATATAATCTTAAAAATGAGAATTTCGCGATATTATGGTGTATTAGCGAAATAGGGTTTAATTTAATTCATTACTAAGTTAGCGAATTTGCAAAATTTGCTGATATATACCAAAAAGCTCGGTAATTTTCACTGAAGCGCTTGATAATAATTTTGGTAAAATTAGCAAAAATATATGGTTTTATAATATGAAATAAATTAGGGAAATGTGGTAAAATTTGTTAATTTTATCATGCTACTTTCGAGCATGGCATAAAAACCATTTATTCGGTTAAGTTTACTTTTCAAATTTTGTATTTGCTACTAGTATGGTGGTAATAAGAACTATAATTTTGAAAACTAGATTTTCCAGTAAATAGTTACCATATGGACGAAAAAATTACTGAATAAAGGGTTTGTATTTAGGTTTTATTAAATAGAATTATGATTTTTTTAATTTTACCAGAAATGTCATTACCATACAATACGATAATTTTGCCTGAGTTTTTTTTTCTCCGTGTAAAATTAACTAAATAAAGTTGTAAACTTATCACTAAAATTAATTTACTTATTTTTTTTAATTCTTTGATTAATATTTAACTGAAAGCTTCAATTTTGAATTATTTCATCACTTTATTACATTACTTACTCATAGAAGAGTTGACAGAACAAAACTGTATCTGATGGGGCACTATGCAATAATAGTCAAAAATACAGAATAACTGCATCAGAATACATCTTAATTTTTTAATTCCGGTAAATAGTTACCTTTGAACGATAAAATTAAAAAATGTGATTACTTTAACTAACTTTTGAAATGCTTAGGATATTAGTTAGATATAGTGCAGCATGAAAGCAGTATTAAACCTCAAAATATCATTAAGTCGTACAATACACTATGATTTTAAAAACCTTTTAATTTTTCTTTTTTAATCAAAAAATTTTTAGTTATGAGTTTTTGAGTTTAAGAAATGTATAAGTGTTTTAAATGCACTTTTAATTTAGAGTACTAAAAATTTAAATATGAATTAGTCATAAAAATGTTCAAAGATGCTTCCTCTCTTCTATATTTCATAATGTCCTTCATAAACATCTAAATTAAACTATTCGAATTTCTTTTCCACGTTAAAGCGTAAATACCATTTATAGCAAAAAACATTAAAATAGTCATAATTCGATTAAAAATAGATTCCAATCGCTTGAATAGGATTGATTTCAATTGATTGAATAGATTCCAATGTCAACAAAACAATAATAACTAAATCCAGAGAAAAAGAACTGACACCTTTTCTAAGCTCGTTTTTATGTTTCATCATTATAGAACAAGAGCAAGTTTTCTTTTTTCATTAAATGTTACACCTCATCCTTTTCACAAATCATTATTAATCCGTCATAAAATCAATGTAGCGAAGAAATAAATCTCCGTTATTTCAGGAACGAGATGAAGTATTATAGAATTTTTCTAACATATTTGGTGTTACACAATAAGCTATAAGCATCAAAAGACAAAGTTTATCCATCATAACAGAAACAATAACTACATAGATATTTACGTTAAGCTTGAAGGATTTTGTACGTTCCATTTAAGACAATACACAAGCTTTCTTCTAAATGTAAGTACAAACGCAGTGAAACGATTTCATTTATAGCGCAGTAATATATTCTATTTCAAACCTAACTATAAAATAGGAAATCAATTGATGTTATAAGAACAATGAAACAACTCTTTCCATACAACAAGTAGATTTGGTTATTTTGTCAATCCAAATAGAACTAATTAAGTAAAAGCAATTATGTTCGATTAAAGAAATAAGACTCCTTAGTTTTCATTTTTTTGTTGATTTTCGTCATTTTTGTATCACGGTTTTTGATAAATTTTTTGTTCCACCGCAACTCAAAATCGTATTTTTTTTATTTTGATTTATTTTATAAGAAGCAATAATAAAAATTACTAAAAGATATCCATTACTTATTTATTTATTTGTTTTTTATTTCTCAAAACAATTTCGATTATTTTTTGTTACAAATATATTTAAAAACTTTAATAAGTATTGATGCTAAAAATAGAGTTGTATGGTTTAAAACTTTTAAGTGCAAAAGCATTGATAGTAATAAAATTTGAAGTCACTCTAACAATACTAACATAGTTGAAATTGCTAGTAACTATAGCTCGTATGATTGTAAAAGTAAACTTGTCAATTGAACTAAATTTAAAAAAAATAAAGTATTGAATGCTAGGAAAAAACCTTTTAGAAAAGGAATCAAGTTGTTAATTTAATTAAAAGTTTAAATTAAATATAGACGTTCTTATTTCACAAACATTTTTACTATATTCGCGGCAAAGCTAACCTTTAAAAATTAGCAAGGCTATGAACAGCCTTTTGTATAAATTTCTTATGGTTTAGCCAAATAACATTTTGTAAGGCTAAATTTGGCTACTTTTTAAAATTAAAAATAACTCATGTTGAATATATTTAATTAGAGTCACAGATTATTAATAAATAATAGTCAAGTCAAGTTTCATGCATATTCTGGGGGTAAAGTTTATATGAAATTTGACAACATAAGCTATAATTACTAACTTTAGCTTAACCGTTCATTAAAGACTAGAATAAAAGTGTAATAATATGTTTCAGTAGTTCTCAGTATTGAAAAGTAGTATAATTTTATTTTATAACCGTTGTTGAACAGTCGACTCAATTCAGAGTTTACAACTATCAATGTTCAATTCCTCAACTCCGTAGCCTTGTAATTTTCAACCCGACCCAGGAGACAAGGAAACTCCTGGATCCAACATTAGAACAAACTAGTCTACGTGAAGGACGTTTTGATGGAATTAACCCGCATTTGAGTTGCATGGGATGAAAACCACGAAATCCTCCCAAGTTTTAAACTCCAAGATTAAACATCTCTCAAGAACTTACTCAAGCATTTAAAAACTGCACCAAGATTTGCGATGCATAAAACAATAACAATGAAGATCATTATTATTTTATCGCTTGCTGCAAAACATTTGTAGAAGAAAAAAAAGTTGAGGATATTTCAAGTTATAAAAATAAAAATCGAACAATTATGACTGAGATATTCAACTGAGATGCTAGTAAGGTTGAAGCATGAAAGTTTACTACATTTAAAATCTTTTGATTATGTCAAATAAAAACTATTAAAAGAAAAGATATATATATATTTTCAAATATAAAGACTGAACAAAATTCATTTGTTTTACTAAGTTCAGTTTTATACAGTTTATAATTTTGTCTCTAAGGCTCGTCCCTCGGATTATTGTTTGGTCACGTGGTGTTGGAGAAGGAGAAAAATTCTTTCTTCCCACATAATTAATGCCGAAGAATTTCACCTTGTTTTATATTTTTCTTTTTTTGTGAGAATAATTTGATTTATTTATTCCTTTACTATTTTATTAATTTTTATTTTGTAGTACATAAAATATTTATTCTCACTATTAAGGAAAAATTGACAAAATTTGAAGAAAAATTTTTTTTTCTTCCTATTTATACACTGTAAAAAATTCCGGATCAAATTCCGGTAAAAAGTACCGGCACACAGAATGCCGGTACCTTTTCCCGTAAAATCTCCTTCGTACTAGAGCATGCAATGAAACAAAAAATCTGATAAACCGCAATTTTTCAGTAATAATTACCGTAAAATCACTGAATCACTCAAATTAAAAAAATATTACTGCGAAAAATACTAATTTATGTAAAATCACTGTAATTAAATAATTGTTAGTGCAAAAATTACGGTATAAAATTTTACGCTTAAAATTGCTTTCACGATATAAAAAAGATTTTACGGTATAAAATAGAATTTACGAATATTACACACGGAGTATCAGTGCTTTTTCTTTNAAAAATATTACTGCAAAAATTAAAGTATATTTTACAATAAAAATGAATTTTACGGATGATGTGCTGGTACTTTGTACCGTAATTTGACTTGAAATTTTTTACAGTGTACTGTTACTATAAGCTATCATACTTAAGCTTCTACAGCACTGACAAGTTAAATTGATTGGACACAAAAGTAACCTCAAATACTACAAGGACGTTGACATCATCGATTATCAATTATGATTATTTCAAAAATTGTCTTTATGGTAAAATCAATTTCAGATAATGAGACTGGAAATAGATTTACAATATCGTAATAATTTTTTCTTTAAAAGCGTGCAGTTTTAGAGCTTTTTAATTTATATTTTAGAACATTTCACAATCCTTTTTTCCAAAATTATCTTATAAGCACGAAACAAGAAAGAAAAAAAAAAAAACTGAGTTAGTACATCTTGCCACCCTTTCTGTCGATAACGTCAATGCCGTAAGCAGTTGTCAAGGCGATTAAGTGAACTGCGCGAAAATTCTTTTTAACTTTGTGTTTAAAATGATCGCGTGTTTACATTTCATAGATTCAATACATTCGTGATTAAGAAATGAAAATAGAGTAAGTGGCGGAAATCAATGGGAAAAAAATGCTATGGCACCAACCAGTTATTTCCATAGTTTACAAAGTGAACATATTGTGACAGTTGAAACTGCATTAAAATAACTTTTCTAGTTTTCCTTATAATTATCGTTCGTTCCCTTCCCAGAGCATTCGGATTAAAAAAAGAATTTTCAAAAATGCCAAATGTTCAGTTGGTTTTATTTTTGTTACAAAGTCAAAATAGCAACTAGATATAATAAAATACTAAATTTATTTTTTATGCGTAATATGTTTTTATGAGAAAAGCGGACTATAAAAATTTTTTACCGTTATATACATAATTTAAAACTATTTAATCGCACTGAAAAGTCAATTAACTTTGTGAAATTTAGCAAAAGTTATAATCGTATTGATTTTTAAGGTTCACACTGTAAAAAATTACTGATCAAATTACAGTAAAAAGGACAGGCACTATGGGATCTTTTCACCGTAAAATTCATCTTTACCGGGACAAAAAAATCTGATATACCGTAATTTTTATAGTATGAATTACCATAAAATCACTGAATCACTTTAATTAAATAAATATTACCGTGGAAATTACGATATGATAATTTGCGGCAAAAATGAAATTTACGGATGATGCAAAGTCAAGTGTCGGTGTACTTTATACTGCAATTAGATCCACATTTTTTTTTACAGTGCACTAAGTTCTTAATGACTAACTGGAAGAAGATTGCATTTAATAATTATATGCTCACAGAATTTATTATTTTGATTTCATTCCTAAATTTTTTATCATTTATATGGATTAAGATCTACCAAGTTTGTAATAATTAGCGTTGAGAACGCTATTTTTATACAACCTGTCTGAAAAAAAGGAAGGAAACGACATCAAAAATCATTGTCTCAAATAGATATTTGATATTTAATTCGCGATATTTATTTCTCGAATGTTTCTAGAAATTCATATCTGAATCGAAAATCAAAAATTACACGTGTTTTTAAAATCAATCACCTAATCAATGATGCCAAACTTGACCCTCGCTCATAAATAAAATAAAATAAAAAAACAAGGGTTACTACTTAATATTTAAAAATTTCCTTCTCTCTGCAAAAGTTTTGTATTAGTGGTAAAGTTTCGAAAAATATAGAACACGTAATTTTTTTTTATCTCGAGCATATGTCTCGTTTTTGTTCATTTACGTCGCACTAGAGCTGCACAATGGGCTAATGGCGACGGTCTGGGAAACATCCCTGAGGATATCAGAAGATATGCCATCACAATTTTGATCCTCTGCAGAGGGGATGGCACCCACGCGTCGGTAGCCCGACGACCCGCACGCGAAGTCGAGCACTTTACGGTAGAACAATTTTACGAGAACCAATACCGCGCATCCTCGGTCCCTACGCAGTCTGCTCCTAGTAGTCACCCACTCGCACACTGATTACAGTCAGTGATGCTTGCGTATATCTCGAGATACTCGGGTTTTAAATTATTTGTACCCCATTTTGTTTACTTGTCAATTACAGTGCTACTTGCAAATCAAAATATATCATCCTAAAAATGAAATTAGGTTACTTTCTGGAGAACCAAAATATACAGTGAAAAATAAGAAATCATACTCAAGATTTTGAAGTTGTTTCTGCCTTTCACACAGGAGGTGAGGGTATAAGTCCAGTTTAATATCACTGAGAAGATCTTTTGAAAATACTTCAGGATTAGATTCTTTATCCATTGCTTATTTCGAGAAAAAAGTTATCTCTTCCGTACTTTTTGAACCCCCAGTATATTGTTTAATTTAAATTTCACAACCATGCACTATATGTACTTCTTGAAAAGAATTTCTGATCATCTTCATTAAATAGAAAATATGAGAGAGGAAAAATAAAAGAAATTGATGAAACTAATTCATTTGCTTATATCATATTACCTTGAAGGATATATGTTAAGTGGTTTCAGAGAAGATTTCATCTAATCCAATGCTTAATTGAGCAACAGATATTTATTACATTTTTGCATAAGAAAAAGTTCTTTCAAAAATCCATCAAAAAATTCAAATTTATAGGCTCATTTCATTTCACTGGAAATATTCTTTAAGAAAGCCTGTATTTTTACTTCGAGCATCAAATTTTTATAGGGCCTTAAAAAGTCGAGACTGGCAGTTAAGCAGCAAGTCATGAATGAGTAAACCTGGAAAAAACATAGAAGCGTTCCGCAAGCGATTCTCAACTTTTTCACGACATTCATACAAAAGGGATGCTCCTATAACTTTCGTATTCGCCTTAGCTACTTGAAAATCAACTTTTTCCATATCTATACTTTCACTGAGTATATTTTTCTTCTTTTAAATCAGTCTTATTTACATTTAATCTTCTTAATTATATACCAAAATAGAAAAGACAAAATTTTTCTATTGACTTCTACATTTTTTTATTCTTTTATTACATTTATAAGTTCACAAGGCCAAGAAAACCTGGTTGGCAGGGCGCTGAATTCACGTTCGTAAGAACGGGAGTTCGAATCCAGCCGGCTGAAGACTCCCAGTGAAGTAAATGGTGACTGGTGCATGGTAAATCTGTAGGGTCACAAGGTCCTCCATGTTGCCATAGCAAATTATACCTCTGGGGTACCGAATTTGAGATTGATCGGTCTCTGATTCAGGTCAAAATTTCAATCTGTGGATGAATGAATGTATGAATGGGACCCCCCTATGAACTGGTGTGACGTATGGGTGAGTCAGAAGTCGAATTCTTGGCCAAAGATGGCGCCACTGGAAAACAAGAATAATCGTGCCCCTTGCCTTAGTATCATAAGTTGACAAAATTTGCCATTATATAAATCAAGTATCGCAATACACAGAATGATAATTAGATTTTGCCTGGTATTTTATACTAAATTATTTGTGAGTTTTAATTAAATAATTATTTAAATTCATAGGTTTTATCAGCGAAATAGAGATAAATAAATACCTATATTTTAGGTAATAAAATTCTCAAGAAACTTGTTGTGAATTTAGCTGCTTTGGTATATGAATGTGATCAAAGCATATTATATTGAAAATTTGTAAATACTAAATCAAAACTCAATTTTAGAATGTAATAAACTAAAAAATGCAAAAAAAAAAAATTATGAAATAATGAAAATAATATTTTTTAGAAAATAATAAACAAATTTCAATTAAAAAAAATTTAAAAAAATGAAAAATAAATAAATAAAGCAAATGCATTTATTACGGTAAAGTAACACAAAACTATTTAATGGCAGTTCATACGAACTACCAAATAGTAAAATGTTATATTTTACAGTCAATAAAGCAAGTAGCAACATAAAAATAAAATATCGCGAGAAATTTAAATTTTTATTGGAAAAACTTTTGTTGGAATTGTTAAGAATTACAACAATGTATTCTTTGCTTGCATTTCATAAATTACAATCAGACGAGGAAGCGTAGCATTTTTTCGTTTCGAGATTCATCAGATTTTTAAAATACCCTCATTTTTCATTGTAAACGAAAAAGTGAAAGCTCCGGAGTGGACAGCAATAAGCAATGCTCAACAGGAAAATTTTGTATTTTACTATCAACTATGCAACATCAAAAAATTAAAATTTCGCGTGAAATAAAACATTGTTTGGAATCGTTGTAAATTGTAACATGATTTTATTTTTTGTTTGCACAATCTCATAAATTACAATCAAACGAAAAAAGGAAGACATTTTCATCTTGAGAATCACGAGATTTGCAAAATACCATCAGTTTCCATAGCAAATAATAAAGTTAACTAAACTCGCTCCTGCGGGGACAACTAAAGAATGGGAGCTTCTTCTTATAATTATTTTCCTTTACAATATTTATTTTATTGTTCTAGGATCAAATGATTGTAGTAACATTGTCGAAAAGTATACTGAGTGTTTTAATGCCAAGATGACAATCTTTAAGGGTAATTGAAGATCATAATACAATCAATTTTTATTGTAGAACAAGGAATTGTGAAATAAAAAAAAGGCAACTGCTATAGAGGATCATTTGTGACCTAATCAAATTGGAGAAAATGATAAAAAATGAAGTGTACAAATAATAAATTTTTTTCGAAGTTGTTAGGGAAACATGGAAAGTTCAACCTGCTAATACAAAAATATTTTCTATATTTTTTTTACTAAATGAAATGTCTGAGTTGGCATTATTTGATAGCTTATAATTTTTGTAAGTTAAGGTGAATATAGTTTAACTTAAATTATTTACTGTCTTATACTAACTATCTATATTTTTTATCTATGATTTTTCAAGAATGTACAAACTGGGTTATCCGTCATTACTTGAGAGTGGTTTTATTCACTATAAGGAAGATGTAATCCTAGGGAAATTAAGAGGCTATTAATCAATGCATTAATAATTACATGTCTAAAGAAATATCAAATGTTTATTTAATGATAGCAAATGACAAATCAGAGCTTAAACTGTTTAATGAATTTACTTTTAATCAGTAAGCTGAACTATGTGAAAACAGTTCTATTCAAATAAGGGTCATACTTGGTCTTTCTTTATATTTTATTTATACATGGCTGGTAGACATAAAAAACACGTGATTCAGTTGGATACCGTACAGCAATTTGGTTCAAATCGGCTAAAAAAAATGCTTAAATATAAAAATTATAGTCTTGGTCAAACCTCTCCCACACTGCAAAAAATTGCAGATCAATATACGGTAAAAAGTACCGGCATTCAGGGCACTTTTTACAGTTTCATCGTAGCAAAAATATCTGATATACCGCAATTTTTACAGTAATAATTACCGTAAGATCACCGAATCNAGTGGTTTTACCACTATAAGGAAGGTTTAACTTTAGGGAAATAAAGAGGTTATTAATCAATACATTAATAATTTCATGTCTAATGAAATATCAAATGTTTGTTTATTGATCGCAAAAGACAAATCAGAACTTTAACTGTTAAATAAATTTAGTTTAAATCAGTAATCTGAACTTTGTGAAAACAATTCAACTCAAATAAAGGTCATACTTGGTCTTTCTTTATATTTCATTTATAAATGGTTGATAGACAGGAAAAACACGTGATTCTGTTTGATACCGTACTGCAATTTGGTACTAATCAGCTAAATAAATGTTTAAATATAAAAATTATAGTCTTGGTCAAACCTCTCCCACACTGCAAAAAATTGCAGATCAATATACTGTAAAAAGTAACGTCATTCAGGGCACTTTTTACGGTTTCATCGTAGCAAAAAAATCTGATATACCACAATTTTTACAGTAATATTTACCGTAAGATCACTGAATCAGTTTAATTAAATATTATTGTAAAATTTACGGTATAATATTTAATGGTAAAATTGGATTTTACGAATTATGCACCCAAAGTACCGGTACTTTATACCGTAATTTGATCCGGAACGTCTTACAGTGTATGGTCAAACCTCTCGTGTTATTCTTACATCAAATTGATTTTTATTCAGAATTATAAAAGCTGAAGCAAATTGGTTGATCTACTTCCGAGGGATAACGTATTAAAGAAATATTAAAGGAAAGTGGTGATTATATAAAAATAGCAGAATTTTAACTTTCTCTATGTCGAAAACGTTTCAGTGAATTCATTCAAAATCTGTATTTTAGCATAAAAATCACACCGATATACATATTTAAAAAAAAATTCTTTTTTGTGTTTGCGTACGCTTAATTTTTTACCATTTTCTTTTATTTGGCTTACTTCCCTGTTGCAGTTGCCTTTTGCTCTTGTGATGATAGCTGTGGATTTTCTGATAGCTTGACTCCCACTTCAACTTATAATCTTTTAAAAATTTTCATAGCAAATCTTAATTTTGTTGCTAATTAAATGATAATTTCTAATTCGAAATTTCTATTTTTATCGAAGATTAGAATATTAGAGTTTCCTACAAAGAATAGAGCATACATTGCACAATGTAGACTACAGCAAAAAACAGCTGGAACAAAGCACAAAAAAGTACATAATTGAACATACTATAGTTTCAGTTCTATAAACAAGAACCTTCCTCAGTTTCTAAAAGTCAAATGATAGTAGAGAAGTAAAGAGACAAGCACGTGTAAAGGGTTTAAACAATAAGAACAGAGGAGCAAGTTTGAGCAAGGAAATAAAAAAATGGGGGGGGGGGAAAGAAACAGGCATGAGGGGATTTGGTGGGAGCTCCAAGGTGCAACAGGCAAAATTAAAATAGACTTCCAAATATTTGGAAATGGTATGATACAAGAAAGATCATTAAACAAATTATTAAAATTTCTCAAAATATAGAATGACTCCCGAAAATCAAGTTCGGAAGGTGAAGAGTAATGCTCAAAGATTTTTGTGGAAGGAAACTCAAACCTGTAATTTAAATTCCATCTGCGTAGAGCGAAAGAAGATCGATCAATGTCCTACTTTTGGACAAATTCGTGCTTTATTCACGTTTTTTATATTTTTTTATATTACATTTTACATTATAACGTAAAAATTGAAGAAACAAACTACAAAAAATGGACCTGTTCAAAATTAGTTCAAATTCATTATAAGAAAAGAGCTAGTTATCGATATCTCACACGCACACTCACAGCTAAAACATCTTGTAACATGAAGAGTCTTTAGTGAATAATCAGTAGTGAATAAACTATTACAAATAATACATCAAATTCATTTGCATATTTTTCTAATTAACTTTCCAAACAAATTTGTTTTCGGAACTCATGAATCAAAAAATGACGTCTTCATAATTAGTTTATTAATATTAATTTTTAAGTAGTTTCAATAATTTTTTACTCCCAATTTTCCACAGTTAATTTATAGTTAAAAACCTTCAATTGTCTTATAATAAGTTTGTAATTAGTTATAATTTAATTAATTATCATCATATTAAGTTTTGTCCATAAAATTATAAATATTTGTCGAAATAATTTGTATGTTGTAAAACTTTCAGTATCAAATTACAATATAAAGTACCGGCACTTTGGGTAACTCATCCGTAAAATCCATTTTACCGTTAAATTCTTTCTTATATTAAAATACTATACCGTAATTTTTACAGTATTATTTATTTAATGTGAGTGATTCAGTAATTTTATGGTAGTTTTATTTATGAGTGACAGTGACATTGCGATGTTTCTGTAAAAATTACGGTATGTCAAATTTTTTCTTCTATGATTTGATCTGAAATTTTTTACAGTGTATTAACTTTTAACTGAATGAATTTAAAGTCGACCAAATTTTTACGTCTTCCACAACTGCAAAATTTTCTTAGATATCGACTCCCATGCATTACTAAGAACATCATGTTCTAAAACAAAATGTATTTGTTCCCACATGTTCGAAAAGGGTTCGTCTTATTTCCTACCCTTTAAAGTGTGAGGACCTTATTCTGAAGCACTATTAAATTATGAAAAAGTTAAAAGTTAATTTACATTATTTTAGCGGAACCATTCCATTTTATTCTTTTCTTATGATATAATTGCTTTCTAAATTGTTTAATGGTATAATTAGACATAATATATTCATATAATTTTGATTAAAAATTAAAATAAAACAGCTATGTTGTTAATATATTGTGTTTTGCTAACTTAGTTCTAAATTTAATAAAAAATGTTTTAAAAAAATTTTTATGTTAGAGGTCACAAAGATTTAGAGAGTTTTGTTAGTTTCAGTTATTTAGAATTTATTTACGCAAGACATTATAAAATAAAATTTAGATACCTAATTTTATGATGTAACAGCAAAAGAAATTTTATCTAAATATGTAATTTCTTCCCAAGCCCTTTCTGAAGTTTTACTTTTCTGTATCGCAGAGTTGAACTGATTTTAACGTGTTCTGAAATCATATTGCTTAGATGTTACATTCATTGTAATAAATCGATAAATATTATTAATCACCAGTTATTAATAATAGTAAACATGTAAGTCGGTTAAAGTTTGTTTGAATGTTTGTACGAAGGTCATTTCTAAAGTAAGAGCCGATTGGCATCTTGTCTGCGCATCCTGTCAAATGACGTCAGTTCAAGGTTCGTAACTCTTGTCAAGTCACCCAATTCGCTAACATTTCGTTTCTCGTCTCTGCTGGTATTAGTTGTAAAATTGTCACCATGACAATCAGTAATACCACCGATTGTGAATGATCTGGATGGCCTATTGTCACGAACGAGGCGTACTGGATCATGCACCATACTGCCCTGACTTAGCACCAATAGACTTTCATCTGTCTTAAAAAATTAAGGAATTTCTTGGTGGAAAAGCGCTGGGGCATGTTGAAAGAAACTATTTTTAACTGGTTTAACAGTCTGGTGGCAGAGCTCTTTGATGATGGGATCAAAAAGCTGGTGCCACGACTTAACAAATGTTTAAATGTTAATTGTGACTATGTTGAAAAACGAATAAATGTACATAATTTAGCTTGTGATAGATACCATTTATACGTTCAAGTATAAAGTTTCACTAACTCCATTACAAAACGGTTCTTACTTAAAGAATTACCCTCGTATGTATATATGACTTTTACCCAGTTATTTATGCAACATTATTTATTTAAAGTTTAAAATAATTAAATTTCAAAGCTCGCTTTCTCGCTCTTCCAGTAAATGTCTGGCAGACTGATATTTTCTATCTTGACAGTTATGTAATATTGCGTGTATCTAATATTATCCGTTGAGTTCAACCTTTGGAGCTTTAAATTTTTTGCTCTCAGTCAACTTTACGTGACAACTCAGTTAAGTGAAAATCAATTTTGAACTCAGGTTTGTTACTAAAACTGAAATAGAATAAATAAATTTGTTTGTTTCAGCTATTACTATGGAAATCAAATCCATTTTATGACAAAAAAGTTAAAGCTCTTCCTGGAATTATTGATGCATAGAATTCTGCAAAATTTCAAATCATTAAGAAAATAATAATCTAATATTGATAAACTGATATGACTGATTGAATTATATTTTGCAATATAAATTTATGGAATTTCGATAATTAAGTTTTCAAAGACTCTACTTTTCAATTACTTTCAAAAAGGTACTGAACTTAAACTTTAGAGCTATATAATTGAAATTGCACTAAGCATTCTTATTTTAATATTATGGATGAAAAAGTATAAAAAAATTATACTTATTCGGTACATAATTTATACTTACTTAACTTAAGAACATGACAACTTTCTATTCCAAATAAAAACATATGAAGACAATTAAAATTAAAATATCCTTCGCTAATGCACTGTTAAACATTTCGCGGTAAAAATGGTTAAATAGCAATTTATTTCATTGTTGTTTTACCATATTCAACCCAATCAATCAAATAGCAGTCAACAACCATAAAGTTAGTGAGAAAAAACGTCCATTGATTGTTTTTACTTAATACGGTTTATCAACCAGAATTCTATCCGCACCAACTAGGGCCACTTTATGAAGACATTTTGTTCAGTGCATGTTTTGGTATATCTGAGAAGGCTAATCGGTCAATCTGATGACCCTAGTTTGAATCCCAGCGCTGACACCACAATATTTCTTCCATTCCTTCAATACATGAAGAGTTTCTAGTACCCTGCACTCTTCAATCGGTGACCCTAGACTATTGGAATACGATATTCTTATTCACGCATAGATGGCAGCACCATAAAGTTTGCTTGACACAAATAATTATAGTATTTCCCATATATTACGATAGGTGAAACAACCAGATAAACTACTTAAACCACATTCTATGGGTCATTTGATAAAACACAACTCAACCACAACCTAACTCCAATGCCTATTACCTGACAAAAAGCTTAGCTCCAGTATCCAGTTACATTTATTTACGGTTTTAAAACTATGCTAGTTGTAATTGGTTAAAAAACCGTATAGTTTTGTATTCATGGTTTTTTAACCCTACTAGTTGTAAACGGTTTGGAATTAATTATAATTTTAACAATTAATGAAAATAAATAATTAACACCAATTAACATTTAAAAGAAATTATTTAATATTGACATAATCGATATATAAAATTACATTTAGTTACGAAATGGGGAAAGAAATTCGATGCATCGCCACGTGGTGCAAAATATCAAGTGCATCTGTAGTGCACTGCTGAGTACAGAATGTTTATGTCCCCTACGTCAAGGCAAATAAAAGCTGAAGTTCATTTCGAATAATGGGAGCTAAAGCTTGACTGCCGCTAAAGTTTTAAAGTTTAAAGTTTTACCTTAAACTTAACGGTTCATTGGATGGACAAGCTGCTGCAGGTTTTTTTACCGTAATTTTAGAATAAAAACTCTAACAGTGTATAGTAGTAAAGTAGACAGTTGGAATAACTCTGTTATTTATTAATCAATTCTGTATCTCTAATATTTCGGCAAATTCACAAAGATCTTTAACCTTTTCATATGCAATTGTATGAAAACGCACTCAGTTGTTACGTAGTAAATTATAAGGCAAGGTTTTTATAGAGGAAAAGAAATTTCTTAATTTGCTTGAGATAGAAATTATACTTTAGACTATTTTTATTCACTGTTTTAATTAATAGGAAGTATTACATTCTTCAAGACTAAAGGATTCAAAATTAAAATGGACGTTCAAAACTAAAACTTACGTCAGATATTTGATAAATTTATCAAAATTATTCACACTAGCCCCTTCCTCTTTTCATATTCCGATGTTTTTTAGTTAGATTAAATGACTCAAAGATAATCAAAAACATATCTTTGTCATAAAAGATAATAATCAGAAAGCTATTTTAATGCGTTATAGATAGCAATAAGAAGAGGAGCTCGAAAAATCTAAATCCGGGGTTCTCCCAGTGAACTGCCAAAATAATTAAAATGATAGCGAATTTCGTATAAAAAATGTGTTAATTACTTTTAAAAATTTATTAGGGAAAGTTTCTGATCACAACAATAATTTAGAAACTGAATTCCAACTCTGAAATCTAGGCGATAATTATTTAAATTTAAGGAGTTGGTAAATCAAAAAAATTACACTTGCTTTGACAATTATTTTACTGCCAATTGAATGTCTTTTGTTTACCACAAGAAACAAAGTAAGTAGTTCGGGAAATGAGATTTAAAGAAATCAATTTATTTTTAAAATATAATATGAAGTTTCGTATTTTTAAATAATCATGATATTTTAAGTTTATTTTGCTAAGTCTGTAGTAGGTTAATTGCCCCATTTATAAATAGAACCTTTTGTTATTCGCATTATTTATAACCAAGTTTATATACACGATGAGATAGTTATCCTTTTAAATTTACAAAATACAGTCATAGTCACATAGTTAGGAAAACTATCGGAAGTTGACCTCTCTACGTTATAATCACGGAGGAAAAAAGTCTGGTTAAAATTACCGTACTGTATGGTAATGACATTTTTGGTAAAAAAAAAACAACAAAATATAATTCTGGTTATTAAAATTAAAATATATGGTATTTAAACCATTCATTTGGTAATTTTACCGTTCATATGCTAATGATTTACCGGAAATTCTTGCTTTCAAAGTTACAGTGTTTGCTACCACTTATTTAGTAAAAAATACAAAACTGAAATTAAATGTAACCGAAAAAATGGTTTTTATGCCATGCTCTAAGAAATTATGATAAACTTACCATATTTTGCCACATTTATTAAATTTTATTTTATTACATTATATTTTGTGGGAAATTTATCCAAAACAATTACAAAGCGGTTAGATAAAAATTACAGAGTCATTTGGTGTTCCCATAGAGTCAGTAGCACGGTAAATTTTACCATATGCTGGTAGTTTTGACCCGACATTTTTTCTTAGTGTTTGTATTTATTGCAAGTGTTATAAATAATTTTTTTTATTCTGTGATTGCGCATGTTTTGTAAACAACTATTGATCAGGTAACTATATTTCAGATTAAGATCATTTGGTGTCCCCAAAGAGCCAGTAGCACCGTAAATTTTACCACATGCTGTTAGTTTTGAACCAACTTTTTTTCTTAGTGTTTGTATATTTTGCAAGAGTTACAAATATTTCTTTTATTCTGGGATTACGTATGTTTTGTAAGTAACAATTTTGTAAGCAATTATTTTGTAAGCAATTATTAGCTTCTGTTTGCTGTTGTCATTTTCCTATAAGGAATCAATGTAACTAAATTCTTAATACGACTAAAAAAAAATTGTTAATAAGGATTTTGTTCTTTTGAACTTCTTTATTTTAACTTGTGCCATTTTACAAATTGATTAACAACAGGCCATTACCATCAAAGCTAATTTTAATTTCCAATTATCTATTTTCTCCTTTGCCACTTTTCCATTATTTGAAAAGATCTGCAATCTCTTTTTGTTATAGTTTTTAACACGAAAATATTCAGAAATGGTTTAGTTAGCTATTAAATATTCTTGCAGTCTACTAACATTTTTTAATCGTAATACCCATTGGAACACACAGGAGAACTTTAAAGCTAATATAAAGGATAACTTTATTTATTCCCTATTTAAAAATAACAGCTTTCCAATTAATCCTTTTTATCTCACCTCGCTACAACGATCTAAGCATATTCGTGCGCCGTTCTCTATTTAATAGAGCTATAAATCTGAAATGAAAGTACTCTTTACAAAGTGGAACTTCATTTATCTTGTTGTTGTGAATCCCAAAAGCGGGAAAATTTGGCGTAAGTTTTGGCGACAAGAGTTCCGGAGAGAGTGACAACAACGATGAAAATCAAGTAATAGAGAAATTGATCGTCACAAAATATTTTTTTGCTCTTCTCTGTGGCGCGAAACTGAGAGACTCTTGAATTTTCACTGAAGCAAAGCGCGTTGATGTATTGAAAGGTAATGAATTGGTGATAGAATATGGGATGTTCGTGTTTAATGGAAAATAAAAGTGAATTACTTAATCTGTTTGATAAAGTTGGATTATAATGTTTTACTGACCATTATTACCGGTAAGTAAATGAAATGATGTTTTATTTTATTTTTCTTTACTATACCGTGATAGTTTTTATCAATATAAATTAATGAGTTTTAAAAAATTATTTATTTAAAAAACATTGGAACATAAAATTAATTATGTTATGAAATGTAGTATCATTAATTTTTTATTTTAAATAGTTAATTATTTAATTATTTTTAGAATCATCTCAGAGCAAATTTTTGTGTTTTTATAATTTGATATATCCATTGAAATTTCCCTCATTTTTAAAAAAATATAATATTTTCGGCAATTTGAAAAGCGTAATATATTTTTTATGAACTTTTTTTTAGCTTCAATATTCTTTATATTATATATATCGCCTAAAAAAATTCATTACAAAAAAGTACAAGACTTGAACGGATTTTTTTTTCATGTTCATTAGGTAAAAATAATCACTTATCATCAAAAAGATTAATCACAACTGTTTATTTACATAACCTATTAAACGCAAGTTCTTTTTTACACATTGTAAAAATTCCGGATCAAATTACGGTAAAAAGTACCGGCTCTTAGGTGCCCAGTATTTTTTACCGTAAAATCCATTTTTACCAGAAAATGTTACACAATAAAAAATTCTGATATATCGTAATTTTTACAGCAATAATTACGGTAAAATCATTCTAAAAAATAATAGTATAAAAATTAAGGCATAATATTTTACAGTAAAAATGGATTTTACGGTAAAATGTTTTTCACAGATGATGCACTCGAAGTGCCGGTACTTAATGCAGTAATTAGATCCGGAAATTTTTACAGTGCAGGGTTATGTAATTTTATTTTATTCAGAGGTTTCCGAACTAGTTATGCCCTGGGGGTCACGACTTCCTCATAAAAGCTCCATAAAGCTTTAATTCTTATTGCATATTCAACACTTTAAGGAAACGGATGATATTTATAGAGAGTAGCACTGATTGGAAAAGTTCAGAAACCACTGCTTTAACTGAATACAGAACACTGATACCGAAATTATTCCTGAAGAATATTCATTTTAAGTACACAATACACTCTTCCATGTCGAAAAAATTAAATTCAGATCTACCTTTTTAACTTTGTGTTTTTTTTTCTTGGAAAACACGGTGGAAACTTTAAAGTTTATTTATCTAAAAAAATTTTGTGGAAATCAACTTCTTTAAAATCCTTTTAAAAATTTCAAAAGTCATACAAAAGTCATTTTCAAAAATACGAAAAATCTTTTAAAAAGTATGGATTTTGTTTTTATATGTTTTCCAAGAAAACTCACATTTAAGGTCCTCTGATCATATTTTATTAAAATTTAATTTCTGTAGATTTCACCAAAATGTTTAAAAAGATATATAAATGAATGTTTTTTGCAGCTAAACTGAGAAAAAAAGAACGGTCAAAACTACCAGAATACGGTAGTATTAACCGTGTTTCTGGCTCTATGAGAACGCCAAAAAGGCTGATAATTTTTACCGAAGTGCTTTAGTGATGATTTCGTTAAAACAAAATATGGTTTTATAATATGCGATAAAGTTTGGCAAATATGGTGAAATTTGGGAATTTAATCATGATACCTTAGAGCAAGGCATAATACCATTTGTGCATTTTATTTACTTTTCAGTTTTTTATTTTTTACTGAATGTGTGGTGGTAATGCGAGTTATAATTTCGGAAACCAGAATTTTTGGAAAACCTTTGCCATATGAATAGAAAATATACCAAATGAATGGTTTAAATACCGTATATTATGGTTTTATTAACCAAAATTAAGTTCTTGTTTTTTTTAAAAATAAATGAAAAACAGAAATGCCATTACCACAGAGTAGGGTAATTTTACCAGATTTTTTTCTTCGTGTTCTATTCAAAATTTCGGAGTGCCTTGTGTATAATTTGGTACAAATTTGTAGAACCTCAGTAAAGTGTTTAGTTGAATCTTTATTATAGATATATTATATCCATATCATCTTAAAAATGAGAATTGCCCGATATTATGGCGTGCTAAAGAGAAGTAGGGTTTAATTTAACTCATTATTAAGTTAACGAATTTGCACGATATCATGGAACTTATTTATTTGTGAGAATGTTTTTAAAGTTTAAGTTAACGATAAAGTTAAATAAAGTTAAATAAAGTTAAAGTTAAGTTACTATAAAGTTAAGTCACGATAAAGTTAAGATAAGACTTTCCTTAAATATGAGGTTTATTAGACCAGTTCCTTCAAACACTAATACTAAGAATTCGATTTCTTAATATTTTTCATGGAAATTTTCTTCGTCAAGAATGTCATGTCTTGCTTTATGTAGATTTATAACGACTTCATTTGATGACTCATTCCTTTGCGGGTCGTAAATTATTATTTAATCGAGAAAAAAACAAAAACGAAGTCTCAGTCGGACAAATTACAGTTAAGGCTACATGGAGAAAAAATTTCTGGTAAAATTATAGTACTGTATGATAATTACATATCTGGTAAAAGAAAACTCCTAATTTTGGTTAATAAAACCAAAATGTACGATATTGAAACCATTCATTTAATTCATTCTGATAATTTTTCTGTTCACGTGGAAACAGCTTACAGGAAGGAATTATAAATCTTATAACCCCACGTTTAGTAACAAATACAAAACTGAAAAGTAAATTTAACCGAAACGATGTTTTTCTGCCATGCTCTTAGGTATCATGATAAAGTAACCACATTTACCAAATTTTATCACAAATTATAAAATCATATTTCATTGTTAATTTTACCAAAATCATTATCCAAGTGCCTCGGTAAAATATACCGTGCTTTCTGGTCTTCCCATAGAGCCACAACACGATAAATTTGACCATATTCTGGCATTTTTTGGCAAATGCTTTTTTTTCCCCCAGGGCCGAAAAGTTCTAAAATTTGATCAACATTATATTTCCCTTCTGTATTCAAACTGTTCTGTTTCAGTACATAAAACACAAAAGAATCTTTCACGGATTACTAAGCACGAGTATATGCTTTTAAGGGAAATGTTTCACCTTTTTCACTGCTCATGCATATTAGAATAAATTAATTGTTTAAATAATATATCGACTATTTCGATATTATTTTTCATTTGTTTTGAAAAATATTGTCAGTAAACAGTAATCATCAGTTTTTTACTGAAAATTAAACGAAGAAAAGTACAATTAGTAACTATTATATTCGCTAAGAGATAAATGGAAAGAATAAGAAAGTACTAATATTTGCTACAACTTAATTTCGGAATCTGTTCATATTTACTACTAAAATTTATATAAAACTTAATAATAATTCATTTTTGATTGATGAAAAAGTTTCTTCCGAATCAAAAATGTGCTTATAGAGGCGTAAATTACGCAAAATTAAAAACCTAGTTTACATATTGAGAGGAAGGGAGCCTTCACTAGCGGAAAAACATATTTGATATAATTTAGAAAGTCAATTGCAAATTTAATTTGGTAGGAGCCAAAACGAAATAATTTGCCAAGGTTCATCTCCTTTAGAAGTAAATAAGGAAAAAAAAGTTAACCTTATATTTTAAGCAAAAGAGCTTGCAATAAGTTTAATTGTTTAGTTTTTTAATCTTAATATTTTTAAAATTTTAATCAGTTTTTAATTTTATACACAGTTTGTATAATTTAAAAATCTCTCTTTGACCCTTTCATGTATACGAACATTTTCATTAGCAACTGTGACCTGAAACAGAGCATTTCTAAGTTAAAAGATGTGCAGTAAGAGTTCGCTAAAAGGACAATACACAATAATCAATGAAATTGCCTTTATAGATAGCTTGTCTTTATAAGCAAATACACATATTTAATTTTAAAATAGTAGAATAAATAACTAAAAAAACAGTAAGTACAATAGCTTATGACGCTATTGGAAGCGCTAAATGTTGAATTCAATAGTAAACTGTCAAGTGGTCAAAAAGCGGAAAAAAGAGGGTATGGTAGATATTTGATCAATAAAAATGCGTAATGTTGTGAAGCGCGCGGAATGTTTTTCAAAAACATTTCAAAAGTTTCCTTTTGGGAGGAGGAAGATAATTTAACTCATGATCACCCACCAGGAATTAAGTTAAATGATATATGTTTTGCACTTTTCTACATTAATACCAGAAAAAAAATAAAAATGCCTATCATTTAACCCTTTTCCGCATAGTATTTCTAACTTATACGGCATAAATATATCATATATAATATATTTATATAATAAATATGTTATATATAATATATAACGAGTTATTTTTAATTCGCTATAAACATACAAACTTTGTATTTTTAATGCTAGCATTTTGATGGGGACTTGAAAAATTGTCAATTTTTCTTCCTCTGTAGCTCTATAGACTGTTGCACGTCAACCCAAACCAAAATTTTTGATGGTTTTCCATTGATGGACCAACATAATCTTGATGGCAGCCATCAATAATTCCATCATGAAGCATTATATTTTTGATTGTGACCAACACAAGTAACCATAACCTCAATGTAGGAATTCGGGCTGATTTATGATGGTCCATCATAGGAATAGCAACTTGTTTTGATGGTTTGTTCCTGTTGAACCATCGGAAATTTCCTCATAGTTTCTTAGAAATCAAATGTCGGAACGATTATGAGCCACCATTACTCCATTGTAGGAATTCTGACTGATTTGCGATAGGCCAACATAAAAAAAAGCTAAATTGTTTTGATGGTATATTCCTGCAGAACCAACAATAATTATTATTAAGCCATCGTGGAAATGCATTGTTGCACCATTATGAGCCATCATGAATTTCCCTCATAGTATATTAGAAATCAAATGTTAGAATGATCATGAGACCCCATCTCTACAATGTAGAAATTCGGACTGAAATATGATGATCCAACATAAAAATTAAAAAAAATTGTTTTGATGGTTTATTCCTGAGAATCAACAATTCCCCTTGAACCATCATGGAAATGTATAGTTGGAACCATCATGGATTGTTGGTCCATAAGAGTCAAACTTCTCTTGATGGTTAACCATCATAGTATTTTCCATCGTGGAATGAGGGAAGTTTGGTGGCATATCAAAACCCATGAACACATAATGGAAAATGCTGGATGATGGTGATCATAAAATGATGTTGGACCATCATGAATCACACTGAAACCAACATAAACCATCAAAGTTTTTTGATGGGATCATCAAGAATTTTGACTTTGGGAAGACTGTCTCCAAAAGTTTCTTCCATCGGGAATTATCCACTACCATAGTTCTCCGTAGTTTTTAAAAACGCAGGACGTTTCGAAACAAATAGTTTAACAAGCTAAAGGCACTTATGAGAAATCTTTTAAAAAACGTGCCTTATATGAAATACTTAACTAATAAGATAACGGGAGATACCCAGCTGAGCAGGAAGATATAACAGTTAACAATCCTTATTTACCAAAAAATAAACATGTCAATTTCAAAGTTGTAGTTATACATTGATAAAAAAAAAGTATGCTCAGAACTACCAGAATGTGGTAAAATTTACAATAGTTCTGGTTCTATGGGAACGCCAAAAAGTTCAGTACATTTTATCAATGCGCTTTAGTAATGATTTTGGTAAAATTAACAATAAAAAATTGATAAAAATGCTTAAGTAACAAATTGGTAAAAAAAATTATAATTTGCGATAAAATTTGGTAAATGTGGTAAAATATGGTAATTTTTATCATGATACGTTACAGCATGGCATAAAAACCATTTATATTATTAAATTTACTTTTCAATTTTGTATTTTTTAAGACTTGCATGGAAATAGGAACTATAATTTTGTAAACCAGAATTTCTGGTAAAATTGTTACAACAGAAACGGAAAAATTACCAAATGAATGATTTAAATACTGTATATTTTGGTTTGTTTAACCAGAATTATGGCTTTTTCCCCCCAGAAATGTCAATATACTACAGTAATTTTACCAGAATTATTTTCTCAGCGTAGAATAGCATATTTATTTATTATTTAACTCTGAAAAGTTTTCATAAAATCTGCTTCTCTTACATTGATAGCAAAAAATTGATGTTATTGTATAATGACGACATTATTGAGTATCGATAATAATTATGTTTAAATATTTTCTTCAGAATATTTGATTTATTTTAAGTTATTTACGGAAAGTATTTCAATTCTTTTCTGAGGAATATTTTTCACGACAACACGTGTTCGAAATCACTGTTTATGTTTCTAAAAATAAGTAAATTTCATTCACTTTCATAAAACAACATCTATCAATTCTGACAATATTAATCGATCGTTCGAAAGCAACAAGAAGCGTGAAACATATGTCATCCCTTTTCTTTCTCACCTAAAATTCATATGATATATTATGTTTTAATGAAGTTCAAAAAATATTTTTTCCAAAATAAATAACTTAGATGTAATTTGCTGTTATACATAATGAAAATCGATGAATATTATTCAATTTATTTAAAGTTAACTCTACAGTAATTAAAGAATTCGGCTGATTAATTAGAAAATTTATGATTTTAAGAAATAATTGTTAAACAACAATGCATTTTTTAGAGCAAGCTAATCTTACTTTGAGTTTATAAAGCTATACATAAGTTTAATTCTTTTATTTTACATGCAAGTTACACTGGAGAATAAAATATTTTTTGTTTCCCATTGCATGAGATTTTTTAACAGATTTTAAACACTTTCGTATAGCTGCTTATATTCAATCGCTCCAAGCTACAGTTTTATTAAATGACATTTTCAGTTTATGTTTTGTCGAAATGTACAAGTTTAACTCTTTCATCGCGATGGACGAGATAACTCGTCTTCCAGAAATATTCGCTGTGCTCGATTGTTGTATTAGTGAATACGGTTATTGATTGCTATTGATTTGTATTTTTTAAAAATAAAATTAGTAAGTTTTAAAGGAATTTGCGTTTTGTTTCAATTTTAGTGCTGCGGGGAAACTCTAAGCCCAGATGGTGGAACAAAGACGTGTCATTGCCGCAATGAAAGTGTTAAAAACAATATATAAAACAGAAAGCTGCATAAATGTTGCTACAAACTTCTAAGGAAGTTAGGAAACATCATCAGGAATAAAATTGCATAGGAACCCATGCCCGGAAATGTCGTAACACGCCACTCTGGGTGCTTCCGTATTATAAACAGTTTCTTCATGTGCTTCTGAATAGGTAATAATAGGTAAGTGCCCCTAGCCGCGCACGGCGACATTACTGGCCTTTATTTCTTATGCAATATTCATTCTGAAGATGTGCTTTAACTCCCATAGAAGTTTATCGCAACATTTATGAGCGCACCGGTTGCAAAACTTGATTTTTTGACAAACGTCATTAAAAAATCTGTAGCTTCATGAGCAAAACTAATTTCGGATTTGAACTCTCCACACCCAAACCAGATCAAGTATTTGTATGAATGCAGCAAAAGATTTGTTCCCCTGTGATAAATTTCTCTCTAAGAGGAGATGAGTATGAGTTAACTTTTAAATTCTATATGACTTAACAAAATACGGTCTTCTATTCTAGATTAAAATTTAAAAAAAAAAGAAAAAGAATAAATTCAAAAAAGTTTTACTTATTTTTTTAGTAGAGCTTTTTTTCGTTTTTGACTGAGTTAATTTTAATTGCAATATTTAATTCAATTTTTAAATTAAACTCTATTTAGGGAATAAACTTTGTTTACTTGAATTACTTGCATGCTGTGTGATAAACGTAAAAATACTTATTTATATAAAGGTGTATATTTCACGATAGGGAATAATGCTTAAATGTGGTTTCAAGCTATTACATTTCTACTTGTTTTCCTTTGCTTAAATATGGTGCAAATTTAGTTAAATGTAGTGGTAAGTTAACATAAATTGATATTGAAGTCATATCACTATTGAAAATCAAACTTAAATGGTTATGAAATTCCCGTAAGCACTATTACCACTTTACCATATATTAGTTAAATTGCTATAATATATTGTTCATATAGCATGAACATAAGCTAGCAATTAAAAAAAAGTCTTGCATGCCTAGATCAATGAATAAAACTACCCTCATAGTCATAACCATAATAAAGAAAAACTGATTCACTAAAATCTAGGAGATGTATTACAATATCAAACTGTAGAAACGAAAAGAAAAACTACTTTTTTTTTCTTACTGAAAAATTAACATTAGGACAATTTTGTATTAGTTTATCTGACTTACCAAATTGTATCTCATATTAAGAAACCATATTTTATTGCTAAATTTGCCCAAATCATAACCAAAATGATTTGGTAAGAAATACCGAACTTTTTGGTGCTCCAATAGAGCTATAAACATGGTAAATTTTACCATATTCTGGTAATTTTGACCATACTTTTTCTCAGTGATATTCTAGATAACCGTTTTTAGAGAAACTTAAGTTGAAGTCTAAAAGTATGATTCGTTGTGTCAAGTTTTTACACATATTTTACGCTGATATAAGTAAAAAAATATCGTTAATTTTAAAGGCATTTTCTCAAAGCAATGTTAATGCAGTACATGTTTAATTAGCATTTGTTTAATTTCGTTTGAAATTCTTAAGGAATTAAATTGAAATTTTTTTTTAAAGTTTGTATTTATCAATTAGAAAAACTATAAAGCAATTATAAGAATCCTGCTTGTAATGGCAAGCAAATTAAAGAAACTATTGTTTCTGCAAGTAAGAGAAAACACCATTTAATTTTTACACGGAGGAAAAAATTCTGGTAAAATTACCGTACTGTATAGTAAAGACAATTCCGGTAAAAAAAAACACACCCACAATTCTTATAATAAACGGTAATTAGAAAAATCATTTGGTAATTTTTCTAGTTCTATGGTAACAGTTTACCGGAAATTCTAATTTTCAAAATTAAAGTTCTTATTAACTCAAATTTAACAACGAATAGAAAACTGAAAAGTATATTTAACCGAATAAATGGTTTTATGCTATGATCTAATATATCATGATAAAATTACCTAATTTTACCACATTTACCAAATTTTAACACAAATTTTAAAATAATATTTTATTGTTAATCATACAAAAATCATTACCAAAGCACCTCGGTAAAAATGACTGGGCTTTCTGGAGATGACATAGAACTAGAAACATGGTAAATTTTACCATATTCTAGCATTTTTGACCATACTTTTTTTTTCAGAATACAAAACTTTCTTGCATACTCGTGTCAATGCAAAAAGCTCTGCATCTTTCTTATTTTAATAAGTTTCAATTCATACTTTCAGAAAAATGGCCATCGTGTTAAATTATGCTTAAATATGAGACCAGTTTTTAAAATTTCACTGTGGTTTTCCCAATTATAAAATAAGTATAGGACTGTTAAAAAATAGAAAAAAAATTCAAAAGAAAGGGTCGAACTGGCTTTAAAACCAAATGTCTCACTCTACTCTCATAATAAATTGATAACATTTACATGAATTAAAGCGAGCATATTTGAGCATGTATTAATATAACGAAGATAGATAATTACGTACAAGTCCACAAACAAAACACAAATAATATGTACTAATTTAATTTTATGTTGGTCACGATTAACTAACGATCATAGGGGCAATGAAAACTGCATTTTACATTTCTCGTGCTAAATATATTTATAAATTGTGAATAAAAGTAAATTATTTAAAAAAAATCGCTATAGCGAAAAACTAAGGCAACAAATGCAACAGTAAAATACTAGCAAAAGTGAATTATTCGTAAAATATAAAACCAATCACATTAAAAATATTTAATGACATACAGATCATCTCCAAGTTAATAAATTAATTTGGAAATTAGAGCTTTCTTAACATAACATACAAGGCAGTCAAAAGCTTGTATTTCATTTTTATGTATACTTTATTAATAGAAATTGAATCAACAGATGGATCAATATGTGAAACTCGTGCGATGTTGCTATCGTTTAATGACCACACTTTGGTAACAAAATATATCGTGCAAGCAATAAAAAGGTAAATTGAAAATCATATTTAGGTACCCATGGTAACTTTGATTTTTATTGAAAATATTAATAATTGTCTCTGTGAGTGAGTTTCGACTCGAATTACTAGATTCGTAAACTCATACTTATTTCAATGAGAAATTTAAAAGTTTGGCAGCATTTATCGATTACGCATTTCTTGCAAAAATAACATCCGTTACAACCATTAGCAGTAGGCTAGACACTTTATTGGTTCAAAAACTATGGAAACTAAAGAAAAAAAACGAAATTTTAGATGACTTTTTTGACTAACTAAATGACTGAATAAGGTTTGCTAGAAGGCTCAAATACTTAGTTTTGTTTTAAGATATTTTTTATAAAGACCTTTTATTTTTTTCTATCAAATATTTTTAGAATCAATAACCATTGTTTAAATCTATTAATTTTACTATAGAACTTTTATACTTTATTTCTGTATCCTGTATTTGATAATTTCCTTCCAGAAAATTTTTTTGTACTGTTAATATATTTTATTTTAAACAATTACCCACATTAAATTCCATTTTATATTTATAAAATATATGCTATCATCTTTTTTTTTAAACTTAACATACCTAAATGTAAACTGATGTTCATCTCTTACTTAACCCAACCCATACTTTTTTTATAATTATTTTTAAAAATATTTCCCCATATTTAACCATTTTTATCATGGTATATTAAAAAAGCATTTTGTACAACAATAGCATTTCAATAGAGTCCGTACAAGCTTTGTAATTCGGAATTTTTACAAAAATTTACTTTTAATAAAAAAGCAATGTAATTTCTGTATTTTGATTCAAATTTTCCAATTGTTTATTCATCTATATTTACATTGTTTCTAAATAATTTATGCAAAAGAGTTTCACAGCAGTTTCAGACATCGTAGCTTTCAGAAAGAAAGAAAATATTTCTTGTTTTCTCTCATAGATGTGATAAAATGATTTATAAAGTTATTGTAACTAATGAATTCGTGAACTGAATATTAAAAGATAAAACATGAATTCAACAATTTTTATTCAGTAATTATTAATTTTAATAGAGTTTATTCATCTATCTCGATATTGTTTCTGAATAATTTATGCTGAAGAGTTTCACAATGACATCCGACATCATAGCTTTAATAAAGAAAAAAAAAATATTTCTTGCTTGCTCTTATAGTTGTGGTAAAATAATTTATAAAGTTATAAGCAATGAACTCGTAAATCCAGTGCTAAAAGATAAAACTTGTATTCAACAATTTTAATTTAGTAATTGTTAATTTTAACGGAGTTTGTTCATCTATCTCTATATTGTTTCTGAATAATTTATTCTGGAGAGTTTCACAATAATATTCAGTATCATAGCTTTCATAAAGAAAAATTATTTATAGTTTGCTTCTATAGTTGTGGTCAAATAATTTATGAAGTTATCGTAAGCGATGAACTCATGAAGCGAGTACTAAGAAATAAAACATGAATCCAACATTTTTAAATCATAAAAAAAATTTAAAATTCCATTGTAGAACAAACTATAATAAATCCTTTTATGAAAGTGTTTTTCATTAACTATTTCATTAAAGTCATACCAAAAAAAATTCCTTTCTGCTCTTCATATTACTACAAAATTAAGTTAGATCCTATTATAAATTGATAGTATATATGATTAAAACTAAAGTTATAGGCAAGAAAGTGAGATTTCTTCAAAGATAATAGGCTTAATGATAAAAACCGTAG
Organism: Parasteatoda tepidariorum; assembly: GCF_043381705.1. Taxonomy (NCBI): domain Eukaryota; kingdom Metazoa; phylum Arthropoda; class Arachnida; order Araneae; family Theridiidae; genus Parasteatoda; species Parasteatoda tepidariorum. The sequence goes on along the minus strand of NC_092214.1, from coordinate 42,826,311 downwards.
TCTATGTATTTCATACTTTTAAGATAAGGTAATTGGAACATAAGCAATGCTCAAATAAGAGCAAAACGGATCAAAATTATGGTTTATGAGGCTGTTGATCAGCATTTTGAAGCAACAACTCTCACTCCCCTAAAGACATAGGCCTTAATGCTAAAAGATTGCCGATATGCAATTGCTCTTCACACAACATCCTACATCCCATAGATATTTGACAGAGTTCCTGTGACCCTGCCAACAAACAGACTGAACATCGATACCTCTTCAAAAATACCACTTATGGGATTTAAGAATATCGTATCTCAATAGAACTATATGGTCCGGTGTGTAGAAAAAGAAGATATTGAACAACTGATATGCCATTTAAAAGAAAAACACCTTTTGAGGAGAAAAATTTTATAAATTCGCATTAATAAATTTTAAATTACCATAGTTTTTTACTTTCAAGGCATTTTATATGATCAATTTGTGTGAATTGTAAAACCACTTTTATTAAACTCAAATTTTTTGGTTCCTATTTTAATTATTTAAATAAGGTTTAATTTGTTTAAGCAAGTGTTAGCAATATTTGGCTAATACTTGTTTAAACGTTTCTCCTATTGACCCATTATTGCCCAAATTCCTTTATTTGATACAAACATAATACATATGACATGCATACAAGCTATCAGGGATTATTTTTGGGATATTAAATTTTATTTGGCAAAAATATTTTTTTAATATTCTTTCTTTTAATATTTATCAATAGTAGTACGTATAAAATGTTTGATCACCAAAGTGCAGCTTTTTTAAATTTCGAACAATTTTTCTCTGCATAGAGAAGAAAAAATTATAATTTATTTAAATATTAATTAATCTACATTCAACTTTTATTTTTTCAGCTTTCAATGGTAGAGTGAGTTATAATGAAATAGCAACATAACAAAAACAAACAATTGAACAACGAAGAACCAAAAACAAAACATGTAAAACACATAAGAGAAGCATTCTACTTATGTTAATTAAAGTATTTGTGCGAATACTTTTCTTCTAAGAATCTAAAAAAATTTTTTTTTACTTCTTTTATTTTTTTATTTCTGCAGCTTGCATTGCTTTTGAAAATTTTACAAATTCTCCAGCTTGATGAATTGAAAAAGCGATAAAAGGGGGAATTAAGTAAGAAAAATTCTTAATGAATATTTTCTATTGGTTTTTAATTTTTTTACAGACCAGTACTCCTTGTTTTATAATAGTATTCAACGGTACACCATAGCTATTCTGCGTATTTTTGCTCTTATTATTACGATTCGTGAAATCAAATATTACTTGATGCGAAATGCATTGCAAAAAAAGAAGCATACATCAAAAGCAACAAAAATCTAAAGCAGTAAAAATCTAAAGCAGTAAAAATCTAAAAGTAGCAAAAATCTAAAGCTAACTCTACGAACTCCTCGTCAAGGTTATTTACCTATTTTTCATTATCATTTTCAATGAGTTTGAATGACTCCGTTTACCGTAAGAAATATTGAAAAAAAAAAAAACGAATGAAAAGAAAGGGTATAAGTAATAGTATTCAACCGTACACCATAGCTATTCTACATATTTTTGCTCTTATTACGATTCGTGAAATCAAATATTACTTGATGCGAAATGCATCGCAAAAAAGAGGCATACATCCAAAGCAACAAAAATCTAAAGCAGTAAAAATCTAAAAGTAGCAGAAATCTAAAGCTAACTCTGCGAACTCCTCGTCAAGGTTATTTTCCAGTTTTTTATTATCATTTTCAATGAGTTTGAATGACTCCGTTTACCTTAAGAAATATTAAAAAAAAAAAATTAAAAGAAAGGGTATAAGTAATAGTACCTATTCAACCGTACACCATAGCTATTCTACATATTTTTGCTCTTATTATTACGATTCGTAATATCAAATATTATTTGATGCGAAATGCATCGCAAAAAAGAAGCATACATCCAAAGCAACAAAAATCTGAAGCGGTAAAAATCTAAAAGTAGCAAAAATCTAAAGCTAACTCTAAGAACTCTTCGTCAAGGTTATTTCCCTATTTTTCATTATCATTTTCAATGAGTTTGAATGACTCCGTTAACAGTAAGAAATATTGAAAAAAAAAACGAATAAAAAGAAAGGGTCGATAAAATCGGTTTTGGGACCTGCGTGTACTTCTATGTTTTTATTCCTTTTTTGTTGTTGATATTATTGTAAGAAACTTGCTCCATCGTTCAACTAAAGCGATGTATCTACAAGTTGCATCGAAAAATGTCAGCATCGCGTGCTCTATTCTTTTTTATAGGGTTGCCAGAAATAAATACAGTATCACACAGATTGTTGGTCCTTAGTTTGTAAGCATATCAGTCAAAAGAAACGAAGTACTTTTTTGTTAGTTGTCAACTCCATTTTCAGTCACTGAATGAAATAAGCGGTTTTGATCGATCATATTATTTGCTAATCTGCGAACTTTTCTCTTGGCTCTGAAGAGAAAATAAAATTATTTTGTAAGTGATTTTATCACGGTTAAACATTTATTTTTTCTAGTATTGATTTGCACTGGTTGTTGCTGAGATAATGCTGACCACAAAGACTGCTCTGTAATATCTCTAATTGATGAAAAGGGTAATTTAGAATGGATCGGAAAAATAACGAAAATTGCATAATTGAAAAACATTAACGCTTAAAAGTTGTGCACGTGCTTCATATTTAATAGACGTCTTGAGAGTTTTCAATTTTGTAAAAAAAGAAGAAAAACATTACGACGTTTAAAAAAACCACTAAATTTTTAAAATTTGTCAGATGAACATAAATTACCGCTAAAGTAAGAATTTTCTCTAAAAATTCGAATTTATTACTCTTCTAAAATTTCAGGCTTCGATTCGTCATTTTGAATTATTGTTATTTTTAAATTGCATTAGATTTAAACATTAGTTAGAAATCTTTTGAATTTGTTCTCTAGCTAACAAATGGCAAAACTCTTGAATATGTGTATAGTCTGAGGTTCCATCGTATATGAGTTCAAATTAAGATTCCTCAATTGTTTCATCATTCAAAAAATTCCAAAGATAGTTTCTATTATACTTAACGTTGAAGGAGATGATGCCGAAAACGTGGCAAGCGCACTTATTACTCGGTTATAGAGTAATCAAACTATGTTCTTCCGCTTAAAAAAAGTTGATTTATCGTAATTTTGAATTGCAGTTATTTTTGAACTGCATGAGATGTAAACATTTATCAAAGATCTTTTGAATTTGTTCTTTAGTTAAAACCAGTAAAAATTCTTGAATGAATGTACAGACTGAAGTTTCGTCCCGATATGAGATTCCTCAAATGTTTCATCATACAAAAATTATTAAGATAGTTTCCAATATACTTGACGTTGAAGGAGATGATGCGAAAAACGTGGCAAAGGTACTTATTGCTTGGCTACAGAGTAATCGAAATTTGTTTGTCGATTTAAAAAAAGTTGACTTATCATATTTTTTAATTGCAGTTATTTTTAACCTGCATGAGATTTAAACGTTAGTCAAAAATCTTTTGACTTTGTTCTCAAGCTAAAAAAATGTCAAATCTCTTGAATGTATATATAAACTGAAGTTTCCTCAATATGAGGTCAATATGAGATCATACAAAAAATTCTAAAGACAGTTTCCATCATATCTGACATTGAAGGAGATGATGTGATAAACGTGGCAAAGATACTTATTGCTTGGATATAGAATAATCGAAATATATTGTTCCGTTAAAAAAAGTAGACTTATCATAAAAAAAGCGAAAAAATTATTATCCTATTAGTTATATTTTGTTAGTTTAGTGGTCTTATAAAAACCAGAGCAGTATCGCTGGAGAAATTCGATTAAAAAATGCACTTACGTGTCATAAAGCAGGCATTAATAAATATGAAACACATTAAGGTCAATCTTACTAAAAAAAGCTTTTTCTTTTAAATACCCCTTTTATACACTCATTCCTTCAATTGCGTTTAGGTTAGTGTGAGAGCCAATATGTCAGGGAATTTTTAAAATGCTATCAAATAATTTCACTTATTTCATTAAATATTATTCTATAAAAAAATAAATTGTATTCTCAACGAAAAATTGTAATTTAAAATGCATGAACAAAATTACCAGAATATGGTTAACTTATGAACCATGGACATGGAAAAACATGGCTGTGAAAACAGAACCATGCTTTTGGCTCCAAAGGAACACCAGAAAGCTCGTAATTTTTACTGAAGTGCTATGGTTGTGATTTTGGTAAAATTAACAATAAAATATGGTTTTATAATATGTGATAAAATTTTGTGAATGTAGTAAAATTTGATAATTTTATCATGATATCTTAGACCATAGTATAAAAACCATCTATTTGTAAAAATATGCTTTTCATATATTTAATTTTACTAAATGCGTAGTAATATGAACGATTATTTTAAAAACCAGAATTTTCGGTTCACAGTTACCCTATGAACAGAAAAATTACTAAATGAATTATTTAAATACCGCATATTTTGGCTTTATTTACCAGAATTTTTTTTGAAGTCAAAAATATCATAGCCATACAGTATGGTAATTTTTCCAAGCATTTTTTCTCCTTGTAGATCAGTCTTAAAACATTATTTCAATAAATGATAATTATATCAAATATCACAACTTATGGAAAATTAACCCTTTTCATGCCGTGCTTAAAATTTTTTTCAAAAAAATGTATACACTTATCAACCTCCAATTTTCTAAAATAAACGATTCATTAGTAATGTATTAATAAACACTTATGTAAATATATTAATATCAATTTATGGTTTCTTTCGTGGGTTATAAATTAATAAAAAGTAGCATTTAAATATTTTTCTACGATGGAGTTTTTTTTAAAAACAAATGAAAAACATACCAATTTAAAAATCGAAAGACTAAAAATATTCTGTGAATTATGTCTAAAATTAGTGATTAGGGGGTTTTATTACAAAACAAAGTTGGGAAATAATTGTCTCTTTAAAACTTGCATAAAGTTTAGTGTTCTTTTACTTGCAGCATACAGAAAATGATGATTCCCAATATTGAAAAAATTAAATTACCTTTCAAGTTCCTCAATTCAACGTTTCTTCATATTTCACTTACATTGTTAGAAATTTCTCGGAAAAAATGGTTAAATAACAATTTATTTAATTATTATCTTACCATATTCAAACAAAACAGTCAAATAATCATAAATAAGATGATAATCAAGCTGCTAACTGTGAGAAAGACCGTTTATTAACTGCTTTCACCAAATACGGTTTAACAACTAGAATTTTATCTGACTAAGTAAGCTCACCTAATGAAGCCACTTAATTCCTTGAAACTGCGAACGTATTATAGCCGAGAGGGTTAATCTGTCAGTTTCATGATCGACAGAACTGGAGATCATGTTCCTGAGTTGAGACCGCAATCTTTCCTCCATTCCCTTTAACACATGAAGAGTTTCCAGTGTCTTGCACTCCCCAATTTGTCTCTTCCATTTTCCCATCCCATTACCCAACGAAAAGCCTAGTTCTCAAGTCCAGTTAAATTTCTTTTTTATAGTTTTGAAACTATGCTAGTTCTAAATGGGCAAAAAAGAAAAAAAGAAAGAAAAACGCATAGTTTATATTTATGGTTTTATATCTATACTAGTTGTAAACGGTTTCTAAACCGTAAAGGTCAAAAATGTTCTTTACCTTAAACTTTAAGGTCAGCAAAAGTTATACGGTAGATGGACAAACTGCTGCTGGTTATTATACTGTAAATTTAGAATGGAAATTCCAACAGTGTATTTTTATTTTCACATGGAGTTTCAGTTTTCTAATGAGATATTAAACTAAGAGCAAATAGTAAAAAGCCATTTTCTAACATTATCATTTTCGCTAAAATCTTGTTATACCTAAGTCGTTCTTCTGCAAAAGCAATTACAACTATTATATGACACTAGAACAATTCGAAATATTTTATTTTTTTTTGCAGCAAAAAAAAGTATTCCGTCCTGTATAAAAGACGTTACCAACACAACCAAGGATAAACTAAGAAAAGAAAAAGACATTTTTAGACTCTAAGTCAAGTAAAAAGAATTCCAGAAACTCGGTCAAGAATATGTGCACTGTTTTGGTATTCTGCGTGTGAAAACCAGCTGTTTTTTTCTTTTTCTTTCTTTAAATTCTTTTAGAGTACTTGTCCTTGAATACTACTAGGAAAAGTATTATTGATCTTAGACCGAAGATTATTCTTTTGTTATTTTTGATTAGATTAATGTGACAACAATCATTGAGAAAAATAAATTCTTTTTTAATAATTGTTGCAAGCCTATCCACTGCTATGATATTTTAAAAAGACATTAAACAATTTTGAAACAGATCAAAAATAAATAATGGTGGTAATAACCCTTATTTTATGCTAAACTTTTACGCCTTTTAATTCGATTTAAAACTTCTTTTGTAAAAAAAAATTTTTTTTTTTTTAAAATCTATCGAATAAAACTTTTTTGTTTAAAAATGATACAACCAACCTATTAGAATTTATTTCGCCCACTTTTTAAAATTTTTAGCAAAAATTGTTCTTTTTTCTGCTTAAAACGTGACATAGGGTGGAATTTATCATATAGAAATTTATTTCACTCAATTTATAACTTTTTGTGCAAAACTGTCTGGCAAATCAAACTTTTTTTTGTTAAAAAAGTGGTTTATGGTGCAAATGATCTTACAGAATTCCTTTCATGCCTTTTTCACAGTTCAAGCTAAAAACGCCAATTTTTTTGCTTAGAACATGATAACGGATGCGATTGATCCTATAGAAATTCATTTTACACATTTTCACTCTATTTAACTTATTCCAAAAATGCCAATCAAATAAAACTTTTTTGCTTAAAATTAGACTTTGCTTAACAATTGGCCATAAAGGAAATTATTAAAGGCAAAATAAGTGCTCTGATCATAAGTTTGAATTCAGTAATTAGTTTTCTTTGTAATTTAAAAAAAAATTTAAACTTTAATTTGCCTTAAAACTAAGATAACCTGGTTGTTAATGACGAAAGATTAATTATGATATGGGATATGTGAATACATTTAATGAAAAAGTTTCTATTTAAAGATATTAAATCCAATTACATAAAATCATATCCACTTACATAAAATCAGGTACGCGGGAAGAAAATAATATAGGTTTTATAAAACAGAAAGTTTAGCCACCTACATATACTTTGTCACAGATAACACTGACTGCAGCCTAGGCCACTATATTGCTAAGCTATAGTTAAGCTGTAAAAGGAAAAATCTCAAATGGCCACTTTACCTGCCCTTTATCTTTTCTTTAATTTATTTTTATTGTTACACATACACATGCAGGCTTGTATGTTCATTTTCATAGACGGCTTATATACCCTTGTCAAGCTGAAAATCAGACAGCGACACTTAGAAAAGGAAATCACAAAGTTGCGCGTCCAGGGTATATATATATATATATATATATATATATATATAGAATAAAAAAATATAAAAGAATTAATTGTAANTATATGACAGCACGCATTAAACAAACGAATAATATCTAAACTTTTAAATTTTCAAGTTCTTTTTTTTATGTCCAGTAAAAAAGAGTTATGTTTATTAGTTTAATTAATTAAATTCTAAAAATAATTAGTAATCAATATATATTTTAGATAATGCAGTTATGTAACACACAAATTTAAATTTTGGTATTTAGACATTTAGACATTTTTGCATTGAGTTTTAAATTATTATAAACTTTTTGATATTTAAAATTGAATAAACAGTTTAAGTTAGTTTTTTTTAAATAATTTTTCATTTGATTTTATGACATCTCATTTTGAAATACAAAATATTATTGATGAATTGCGAGTTCACTTATATTTTTATTAACTCATTGTACTTCGTCACAGTCTAGTAAGTATAGCTTGAACTCATATCAGGAAAATAAGTGAATGGTTAATATTCATTTAATTATTTATTTATTCATTTCTTAAACATAGTTTTTCCTTCATTTAGAAACTATCTTCTTAGAAGATTACCATAACTACTATTTACGTGACTTGCAGTTAATAGTTATAATCAGCTTACCAGAAAATTAAAGTACAATTTTAGTTTCGTTGGAGTTAAAAATAGTGTTTTGGGAAGTACGTCATTTCAAAAGCTCATTTTATTTTATGGCTTGTCATAAATCGGAGTTGAACGAAGTTTACGTAATGCTGGTTTCATTAATATGCAATTCTTAAATGCAATAATTTTTTATCTAATCATTTTATAAATTTGTTATCATAATATTTTCATCAGTAACAGTCGAACAGTTAGCAATGAAGAGTCAAAAATTTTGGAACATTTAAAGCAATGATAATATTCAAATTTTCTTCGACCATATTATGGAGCTAAGTTAAGTCATAATTTAGAACTTCTTAAACTTAGTTGCACGATACTATGACTCAATTTAAACGGATACATAGTTCAATTTCACACTTTTTCATGGTTATAGCAAATTTGTCCGCTACCCTATTCTAATTTAAAGTATCGATATTATGGTTAAACATTTCTAGGAGTGTAACATAAGGTTTTGTAAATGTACACTGAGAAAAAAAAACATGGTCAAAACTGCCAGAATATGGTAAAATTTTTATGTTTCTGGCTATATGGGAACACCAAAAATCTCGGTAATTTTCACCGAAGAGCTTTGATAATGGTTTTAGCAAATAAAATAGGGTTTCATAATATGTGATAAAATTTGTTAATTTGAGTAAAATTTGGTAATTTTGTCATGATACTTAAGAGCATAGCATAAAAACCATTTATTCGGTTAAATTTACTTTTCCTAGATGTGTGGTAATAAAAATAATAATTTTGAAAATCAGAATTTTCGGTAAACCTGTTACCGTAAGAACGAAAAAATTATGAAATGAAGGGTTTAAATACCGTATATTTTGATTTTATTAACAGATTTAAATTTTTCTTCTTCTTTTTTTACCAGAAAGGGCATTACAATACAGTACGGTAATTTTACCAGAATTTTTTTCTCCTTTATAAAGCAATAAAAATGATTATTATCATAAAGTCGAATGAATTTAATAATCAGGAATAAGGAATAAGGGAATACTGTCGTAGTATAACTTTACTAAGCTTGTAAAATAAATCATTTAGAAAAATTCCGCGAGGTCATATTTGTGGACTCTCATATTCTAGTTATTAGCGTTTATCAACATGAAATTGACTTACATATCCCCATGTTACATCTTTTCATGTTTTCATCTGCCTGAATTTCAGTTCTTATATGTTTGTTTAAATTGATTCCATATAATGGTGGTCGAAATCATTATAAATCAGATTTATTAAATCAAAAATAAAATTGCAAAAGATACAATTTTTTTACCATTTTACTCTTACCGTTGTGAGCATAAAGATGTGTTTTTGGAACTCTATGTTAGAATTTTCGTGGATTCTAATTGCATTACAATGGACAACAGCACTCGGCTATCATGTCAATGATTTAATGAAATGTGAAATTATTCATGGAATGGGTTGGCCAGCCAGATCGCCAGACCTAAGCAATCTAGAATAGTAGTTCCCAATGAGAGGTTACAGGGGAAATGAGGTCATCTGTTTACACTTAATATGTACTGTAGACCCCTTTGTATCATCAGAAAATAATGAATTAAGGTTATTCTTTCCTGATTGGTTTAGGTTATACTCCCTGATGAGAAGTTAAATTTAGTCCGAAACCCATTTAGTTTGTCTGTTGAAAAAGGTTTCGATGATATGCAAGAGAATATATTTCATATTTAATTGAATTCATATTATATTCATATTCCTATTGTATTCATATTCCTATTATATTCATTTCATATATGAATATATTTCATAGATTGAAATTAATTCCTGGGGGGGGGGAGAAAGAAAAAAGATATTTGAAGAAAAAGCAGTCACAGTACTTTGGTCTTTAAGGTGCACGGCTTATTCATAGAAGTTTCGTTGTCACAGTCGTTTAAGGCATCGCTCACACCGAACTGTAGGTATAGAGTTCGATCCTGGTGGCCGACAAAGCAACCGGCAAGTATGCGTAGCAGGGAGCACGTTACATCTGTCGTGACTCTGAAAGTCCTCTCTTTGGCTGTGGCGTGAAATTTTGGAGAGAGGGTTACCATCTCAGGCGCTGTCCACGTCTTCTGAACAGAGTCAAAATTACATGTTATTCCTACAATGGCCATTAAAAGATAGAGTCCTAGAATTAGGTCTAAAGTGCTGGGCCATAACCTCTCATTGGTTGGGTGATGATGATGAAGTCACCCAACCAACCATACGTTGCTGAAAGAATTATTAGCACATTGTTTTCATTTGAGTCGATTAATCTTTGTAAATCAGGATTCTCAATAACGCTACAAATAAAAATAACAAAATAGACAAAAAAGTTGAAAGTGAGTGCGTATTTTTTTTTTTTTCATGCGCTACTTTGTGTACCTAAGAATTATCGAAGAAAAAACAATCTTAGATCTATTATTAAACATACAGTGAAAAATAATACACTGACTTTCTAGGGTAAGACAATTTTTATTCCAATAATTGAAAACTGAAACATTACTAATTTATTTTGCTTAAATAATTATTTTGAAAACGAAACAAAAAAAAACTATGAAAACATTGGTATATTAAAAATTTCTAAGCTTTCGTAGTTTAATTTTTAAAACATGATAAGAAATCATCACAATCTCATTAAATTCAGTATATATGTTACTGTGAAACACCGAAATCGGTAACTGTCGTCATTCACCAGTGAATGTCAACAATCATATAGTCACCTTGGTAAATGTCAGAAATATATGCTAGTTCTTATCTGATATTTATTCGATATTTTAATATCCGATTAAGATATATTAGGAAATACTTCAGCGTTAAGAATACCATCCAGGTATGGGGATAATTACCGGTATTCTCTACCCTAATGTTCTTTTAAGATTAAAAATCTTTGCTCGGTATTCTCTACACTGATATTCAAAAAAAAAAATTAAGTGCCACTGCCCGGTATACATTTACAAAGCATTCCCCAAACTAATGTTTTTCCGAATATATCCTAATCAGATATTAAAATATCGAATAAATATTTATTAAAATATCAATGAATAAATTAATATCAAATCGGACATAACAACTTTTTCGGGCTTTCACTAAAGTGACTATATGGTTATTGATTTTCTCCAGATTTCCGTCTTTCATGTTGATGTAGAAATGTTTTCGGTTTTTGAAGGGGGGTAACGAGCGTCTAGAAATAATGCAAGAGGGTTAAATGGGTCATAATAGATTAAGAATCACTGATTTAAGTACGATTTTTAAATTGAATTCAAATGAATTATCTAAACACTTAAATAAATCATTTGTCATTTTAACTTTAATTTTGTGTAGTGGTGTAAACAATATTTTTTTACGTCATTGAGGCAGAAACGCGTGCTACATTTTCGACGCGAAATGCTACAATTTCATGAGTGCCAGACCTTGTTTTTTTACGTGTACATCAACAAACTACAGGAGTGTAATGAAAAACGATCACTGGTTATTAAATTATTCGATATTTCCTAAATAAAAATACTCATTTTTATATTCAATAATAGTGCCCCTTTTGTTCTATTCGCTCGAATTTACGATTGGTAACGATGAGTATTATTTTACGTAACACCCTCTTACACATAATGGGTCAGTGGCCTTATCTTTCCAACGTTTCCGTGATTAAGATCACGCAATTTTCGCGTAAAAACAGCCCGCGAATTCCCTTTTACTACCCCTTGAAACACTGCTCACTTCGTTCACACCAAAGTATAACGAATGCTTTGGATGCTTGAAAACCAACGAGTATCAATTTAAATTCTGATAACGACGCACAAAGAAAATCGATATCTTAGGTATATTTGCTAACTTATAAAGGTTAGCGAACTCTAAGAAATTCTTCAAGTGTTTTATTTGTTTTTACCAAATATTGTTTAGTAACATAAATTGATTGTAAATTGTTTTGAACTAATATAATTATTTTAATACTGTAGTAATAAATTACTTAAAAATATCACCATGGGAGAAAAATTAAAATTTTGAGTCTTAAGAAAATCTTTTTCAAAGATCTTATCTCCATTTTGTTTTGTTGTTTCAAGCCAAAATTTTCTCATTGGCATGTGTTTTTTCCAACATAACAGCTTACGTCTTATTTAAATCCGTAATTTTTTCGGGACTCTAATGTTTTCATGCATTTTTACTCACGCTATTTGTTTATAGTCTCCAATAGCAAACATTCAATTTAAGAAAGAATTAATCTTAAATTAATATTTTAATTCGCTTTAGAAATGAAGACAATTCATAAAAAACAAGAAAAATAAACCTCCAAAAATGCAATAATATACGGAAAATATGCAATAACAATTGAAAGAATTACTTACTGTTTTTCTTTACCACAGAAAATTATGCTTCAAACTTTATATTCTTAAACTTTTCTTTCGAATTTATTCTATTGATAACCGCTTCCCGCACCTAACAATATGATTTTCAGACAAAGTTAGGCCATCAATTTTTAGATCTATTAACTCATGATAATATCACGCGAATCACAAACACATTTGATATGTTGCGAAGAAATCTTCACTTGATGTAATGAATCGGGGATGTGATGTCACAGGATTACTCGATTGTAAAGAAAGATTTTTTTTTTTTTTTAATGCTCCTCAATTCTAACGTACTTAATGTCTTCGACACCCTTAAACCTTGATCGTTTAGCAAATTTATCAGTTTAAAAAACAAAGAGTCTGTAAGAGATGGATAAATAATTGATCTTCGCAACTCCGAAACCCAATAATAAAAGGTTTGAAGACGATGAAGTCATTAACCTTTTGATGCAGATGGAACACATGTGTTCCTTTTATATATTATTTCTGAAGCTCTAATTACAAGTAAAAATACATTTTGATATTTTAAATTATGAAAAAACAGTCTAATTACTAAACTAAATTGTTAGATTATCGGAATTAAATTTGTGCTAAAATATAAAATACGAAATAAGTAGTTTGAATTGTTTTTTTTTTCATTCACATTCAAAGATTTATCAATTTCGTATATTAAAGAAAATTTCAATGATAAATAAATGTTTTTGTTAGATATAAATAACTGCAAATGAATGTACATTTGAAAAATTATTGTTTGGAAGTGAGCAGTGTTTGAAAGATTTTGCCTTTAACGCAGAAAAAGGACAACAGCCTTTCATTTTATAACCATAAATTATTAAAATGCTAAATATAATGTTTTTCACGTATCTTGAATTAATTTAATATGAAATAATGAAAAAAGTATGAAAATTGTGTATAAAATTCTTAGTCAAAAGGTTAAATAAAAAAAACCTAATATCAAAGTTAAAGAACATTCCAAACGAGGGCTTTAAAAATTGTTTCTAAAACTTCCAAGTACAGAATAGTACATTGTGGCAGATGAAGACTACTTCTAAGCATATTAAATTGGTTGGAAATTAAAGATAGATAGGAAAATCGAAGTAATTATATCGGTCTTAGAAATTAATAGTCGCACCTAGTACATTTGCTGCGTTTTACCTTTTTGATATTGCATTCTTCTTAAACCTTAGTTAGATACGTGAAGAATTCTTTCTTCCCCAGCGCCATTCAATTACAAAAATTTCATGGACATTAACTTCAACATTTAATTAAGTGTTGGGTCTCGATATAATTGTTTGATAGAAAAAATATTTAATGCATTAAACATAATTTCTACCAAAGTAATAGCAGAACAACTTTCAATCAAAAAATTCGATTTTTTACAACTAATATTTTTGATCTTCATGCTTCCAAATGCCTTCATAAGCAATGGTAAATAGTAAAGAGCAAACATTTACCATACCTAAAATATAATCATTTGGTGAAAATTTTTTGTAAGTTTTTTTATGGTCAAAAGCGAGCATGGATTTTTTAAAATGCGTGTATCTTATTTCAGGAAAATAATTCATTAATAGTTCGCCGAAAAAGAAATCTTACGATGAACTTAAGCGAAATTTTAAGTAGAATAATCAGATTTAAATAATTTTAACCCAATTTATATTAGCAAAGAAGTCATTAGAACTGATTACAAGATATTGTTCAGAAAATAATGCTTTTAAAATTTCTGGTCCAGACACATGAGAACGTCAATGGAATAAGCGCTGCATATAATGCCACTTTTATACATTTCAAGCTATATTTTTAGGAGGGAATAAGTTTTAGATGTTGATCGTAGTCGTCGATCGATGTAAAAACCTTCAATATTTCGAACTTGTCGCAGATTTCTTTTAACACTATTTCAACTAGGTGGTGTCAAGAAATACTTTTCAAATTTTAATAAATTATTTCATCTCAACTATTTTTTGACTTTTCGTACAATAGTTACTAAATTAAACCAGTAATTACATTCTCCATCAGCTCATACAGAATGTAAAAATGTGCATATCTTATAGCAACCTATTTCAATCATGTGGTCTTTTAACACCATAAAGAATTTCTTAACTGGTGTCCAGATATTTTTTTGTCGAAATAGGTATACAAAAAAACTCAGTATTACGTTATGATAGAAGATGCACACGAAGTTACATATATAGTAAGGGAAGATTAAAATAACATCCGCTGCAGACAAAAGTGATATCTCCCGAGTATTCTATGATTAGTTCAAGATTAAAGTTTTGTCTGTGTAGGGACCGAGGGTGTGCGGTATTGGTCCTCGTTAAACTGTTCTACAGTAAAGTGCTCGACTTCGCGTGCAAGTCGTCGGACTACTGAAGCGGGTGTGCCATCCCCTCAGCAGAGGATCGAATTGTGATGGCATGTCTTCGGATCATCCTCCGGGAAGTTTCCCAGGCAGTCGCCAATAGCACAATGCGCAGCTCCAGTGCGACGTAAATGAACTACAACAACGTTCCCAAACTTTTTTCCCTTCAAAATTAGTACAAATACGTTTGTATGTTATAGAGCTATATTAACTAATAACATTTGTAAATTTTAGGTAAGATCTGATGAGCGAACAGAGAGAACAATGGGCCTGGTATGCATCGTCCACTATTTGCCTCATTGGTGGTATGCTTCTGGGTACTGTAGGTGTCACAATGATAGTTATTGGTTTGCACACAACAGACAAACTAGAAGACAGAGTTTGGGAAGTCTCCTTGCTCATAGTTGGGTCAGCTTTCTTCATCATTCTACTTGGAGCTGTGGGATGCGCTTATTCGAGGAGCCGCGACATCATACGAAACAGAGAACAAAGTATTATTAAATGCATAGCATTTCACACCAGCATGGCCGAACTTCCGGAAGGCACAAGTGTGCCACCTTGTTGTTCTAACTCAGAAGCTGTGAAAATATGGACCACGATCAATCCTCATTCAAGAATGGCCTGGAATTCAGATATACCAGGCTCTTTGGAAGATGAAAAAGATAGCGACAAACCAACAAGTGCTTGAGGCTCAAAACAAGCGATTCATACTATGTTGTATTGCATTGTACAAATTGTAATTTATATTAACTGATTAAATGGGAAAGACGCTTTCATTTGCAAAGAAAAGTGACAATCAGAAACATGCCTTTCTCTATAAAAGTTTTGAATTTTAAATGTTTTCATACTTTCAAAATCGCTTTTACTACCTTCATGGAATGTTCTTAAGCGTATTGCTCCAAACATCATATTTTATTATTCAATCATTATTTGCAAAGGTTTGTTTCATACAAATTATGTGCTACGAAGCATTTTAATTTTCTTCTGAATAAAGAATTAAACTACTAGCAAACTGCATTTTTATTTTAAACTTTATGTAAATAAGATATTTATTTAAGTTTTAACCTTTAAAAATAATCTTATTTTACTCACTCTGTGTTTGTGTGAACTTGTGCATTTTAAATTTTTCCGTGCATCATACAAGATTGTATTTCATTTAGTAATTTAAAAGTAGGTTTGATTTGTGACATGATCAAAAAATTTAATGATGAGTTTAATAGCAAAAATGCTGAAAGGACTAAATTGAAACTAAACTTAATTCATAATCAAGGTAAAAAAAATGATGTACAGTTCGAGGTGGAAAGTTAAGAGCTTTCTAGAAAGTCAATAACTTACAGAAGATATTAGTTTTAAATATTAAAATTAACAATAAATTATATTAATTGACTTTTAAATTAATAATAATTTTTGTTTTACACTTAAAAATTTTCCTATTAAATTTTTCAAGCAGCACCATAAATTACATCACTTAAACAGAAAATGCATTAAACTAACTGAAATGCACAATCAAAATGTTATGTGTGTGGCAAATGCATTCTATCTCATAGAACGTGTATTAATCACAAATAGTATCGTTTAAAATTTTTTGTTCTTATGAGTTTTGTTAACAATTTGTTACTCACAGCAGATCTCATTCCACTTTTATAGGGCATAAAATCATCAGAAACAAAGTATGGTGCATCCAAGTTATGAACGCTGTGATGACATTAGAATTGAATATTTATTACACTATTGATTTTGGGCAAAATGGTGAAACAGAAATTTTTTTGCTACACATATTCAAACTTTTGATTTGATTAGCAGATAGCCTTTTAAATATTTTAAGAACCATATAAGTTATAGAAAAATGAAGTATTTAAAGTTATGGGGATTTTTTTCCTTAACTGTTTAATATTCCATTTTTACTATTAAAATTATTGCAAAAATACACACATTTTGTAAAATATAACTATGTAGTAAAAAAAAATTCATTATATCGATTCTGAATTTCTTGCTTGTTTTTACTTTTATTCATTCATTTGAAAATCTTTGAAGAAATTTGTATGTAAATATTTTTTTTCCAATTTAACCTAATTTGCAAAATATTTTTAGAGAGAAGCCTATATTTTATATGAAATGGCTTTCAAATAGCTCTGAAATTTTACTTTTCCTTCATGAAGGGTGTAATAATGTAACTGGAAATGCTGTTACACTAGATTCTAATTATCTTTATTAAAATAATTATAAGCTGTGATTCAATGTCTTATATATATGAAGTAAATACAATAAAGTTTTATGAAGATGAATCAAAAGACGAAAATTTTCCTCTTAACACTTTATTAAATATTTTTTTTTACAAAACTATGCATTAAAAATATATGATTCACATGTTACATAACATGCATAGCTTTACAAAATTATATACAGTTTTACAACTTTTGAAAATCTGTTTAAGGATGTTTTTAATATTTGATCCAACTCCAAATATGTAATATGAAAATGTAAAATGTCAAAATAATAAAAACAAACTTATCAAATCCAGATCAAAGCGACCTTGAAAAAATACATTAAAATACATTTTGCAAAGAAATACTTATAAACACTTTTTTATACTATTAAGTACAATAAAACAATAATGAATTCTGATAAACACTTAATAGCTTTAAATAGTAAAATCTTACTTTGAATAACAATAAACTGTAATTCAAAGTATTAATATACATTCATATCAAAATAAAAGTATAAACAAGATCATAAAAAAGTCATACTCATTACCAGTCAAGTTTGGAATGTTTGAGTTTGTAAATTGGAATGCGACTGTTATAACAAGATTTAATAAATCTGATTTAACACCACAAAAGTTATAGAAAACAAGCTTTTCTGATATATACTAATTTACCTATTTTTATCATTTTTCAGGCAAATTATATTTTTTAAACATATATATCACTTCTTTAAATATAATGTTGCAACCTCATAGGAACAGTTCTGTGTGTCAAGTTCTTTTGCTAGTTAGTTGATGTTTAAAATAATAAAAAAATAATAAGTGGCGCTTTTATGTATACATATAAAGGGTGGTCATAATTAAATTAGAGGTGTTTAAAGCCTGATACAGCAAAAGGAAAGCTGAGGGTCTACAATAATAGATCGCAATAAAACAATTTAATTAGGAACACATATTCAAAATTTAAAACAATAAAAAATATTTTTCCACTTTTAATTGTAGTATGTGGCAACTCGTTAGCTGGAAAAAAAGGATGTCATTGTTTTTCAAGACAAATTGATCAGGAGAACTATAGGAGAATTTATTGTACAATTTAGAAATTAATAGCAGCAAAAATCAAAAAGATATCTTTCACTTACACAATATTATAAAAGATTGGGAGAAAGTTTTTAATTGGTTTCCATCTTCATATCTGGAGTAAAGGGGCTTCAGAGAGATTGTCAATTTCCTGACAGAAACAAGAAACAGACAGAAAACCAAGGAATGAGAAGAATAGAGATTATATCTGATTTAAATTTACACAAAATGTTCATTCCTCCTACTAAAAGCAATAATATTTTGCTTAGTTATTTTATGTAAGAGGTAGTAAATTTTAATTTGGTTTGTTTTAATTACACTTCAATTAGAAAAATATATAAAACGTAAAATTAGTTTTTTTTTTTTACTTTTGTGTTTGCACTGTCAGAAATCTTTCAAACTTAATACCACTTTTCCAGTTGTTAAAAACAGGTTTTAAGAGGATGAATTTGAAAAAATTCAATATTGGACAGGCAAGCAGTCAACCAAGAGCCTAAAAATATAGCAAGCAGTGCTAAAGACAAGAAAATTTGGGGACCTCTGAGTAGGACCATGGAAATTTTATTTTAAAAAATAAAGTATTTTGTTTGCCACCTGGCAACGAAATGGTAAAATACGACCCATTTTAGCGGTAAATTATAGCAAGTAAAAAAAATTAACCTAGGTACACAGTGGCAAAAATATTGAACTGATTTTTTCTTATAAAATTCAAATTGACTAAATAGCATCTACTGCAAAATAAGTTCAGTTTTGTTCAACAGTCTACTCTTTATTTAACTTCAAACATCTCTATTTTAATTATTGTCACCCTGAATAGATATATATTATACATACATATGTAAGTACACATATATAAATACACATATAGTGCTGAAATAGACAACATAGATATTTTACAAATAACCTTAAATGGAAATAAAAATTTTAATTCCATGCAAGTAGAACATTAGATTAATTTTTTGCATTTATTATTATTACTTAACTTAACACAGAGAGAACAATACAAAAACAATAAATAGCAACCAGCATGAAAATTATATATTTTAAGCTACACAAGTTTTTCTATGGAAAAATAAAGTATTAAAGCAATTTTTTTTATTTATAAAATACAAGTGTTTTTTTTTTTGAAGAAAGAATACCACATTCTCAAATTTTGAAACTTAATAAAGACTTAAAATGTTTCTAATATAAACAAAGAAAAATTAAGTTGCTTCGATAAAGAGGAAAAGAATAAACATAACTCTTTTCATAACATTTTTAATTGATTTAAACTTTGAATGTGTATAAATTACAAAATTTCTAATCTGTCAAAATGTTCTACTGGACTATACTCATTTACTTTTTAACTACAGTCAGAACAATTACAAGCACTAAACATAGAATTTTTTTTAACCATTTTAGCACCTTGTCTAATAGGAATTATAAATAATTTTCTTTTTCACTACAAAAATACAATAGAAAAAATCTGAGAGTAATGCTTGTACAACTGGAGGATATGTCCATGTCTTAAAAGTTTATCTTATTTTATTTTTAATGTTTTAATTTACGTAAAAAAAGATGCTCTTTTAAATCTTAAGCAAACTAGATCAATAAAGCTAAAAAATTTTAAAAAAAGGTAATATAGCCTTAAAAATGCAATCAAAATAGTATCAAAGATTTATTTGAATAAGAAAGTTAGCATTCAGAAACTCTTCATATGACTATTATATTAGATCAAAACAAAAATGTTCTTCACAACCAATAATTTATATAAATAAAATAAAACATACATTAAATAAATATTATTCTAAGCAAACATCAAATAAACTACATCAATGGAAAAGTAAAACTAGTAAACAAATAAAATAAGGTTCATTATATATTAAACTAAAAATATAATGAATACTCTGAAAACTTAAATTATTCCACTGGGATTAGCTCAGTTTTTATTTTGACATTATGACTAGTGCAGTTTAAAAAGAAATTCCTTTAAAATTTAAGAAGTTTAAATTATGCATAATATAATGCCACAAAAAGATAATGTATTTTTTACAGGTATATGTAAGCATATAATTAGCACTTAAGTTTTTATTTTATTAAAGCTTGAAAAATGAATACATCAATGCATGACTTATAAAAGAGGTAAACATGAACTATCACCAAATGCATAAAATAGTAAAAAAAAGTATTAATTACATAAAAAATTACATTCAAAAATAAACATTTAAATAAAATAACTTTACTAAAGCAGATTAAAACAGAGGCATCATTCAATTTGTCATAAAACATGTGTGCATATGATTTCTAAGATAAGTGGAAAATGTTTGATCAGAGGTTCGACGTTTAAGAAACATTGTTACAATAAAAATTCCCATTTTTTTTAAAAATTAAGATAAATATATAACAGGCTAAATCAAGTTTTGATGACTAATAATTAAATTTTTATGGGAGATTTAATGAGGAACATATGAACATATTTTACAAAAAGAGCTTGAATCAAGAATTAATCTTTCTATAAATGAAGTCCACACATTACACACTTTATTTTCTGAATAAAAAATTTAACCTATTTGATTAAAAACATTCCATGCATGGAAAATTTATTTTTACTGTAAGTCTGACATAAAATTATTCGTTCAACTAATTCAAAAACACCAACCTTAACATAAAAAATATATACTTTCAAACGAAGCACCAGAAAAACTATTATTTTAGGACAAGAGAAATTCTTTGTCTCAATCTCCCCTCTCCTAAATAAAAAACAGACTCACATTATTTTGGGCTAAATTAAAGCAGCATGAAATCTAGCCCATGAAAAACCAAATACAGAATTTATTGAAGTTAAATTGCAGACTAGGTAGGATGTAAAGTTTTATGTCTAATACTTAGCAGAAAAATAATTGCATGCTATAATTAATAGTTTTCTTTCCAAAATTAGCATTGCACTTCTTACGCAGTCAGCGTAATAACTTTTAAATATATATTATACATCAATAGTATATTTAAAAAAAAAAAAAAAAGACTTCTGCAATACAAAATTTTAGTCTTGTTCAAAATGCTATCAACTCTCATTATAAACACATTTCATACATAGCTGAAAAAACCTGAAATTCAATTATTTATACAAAATATTTGTTAGTGACACATGTGGCACAAGTTTTGAAACTATTTAATGATGGATACTAACTAATCTAAATGATACTTAGAAAGAAATACCATTTGATTGTCTTTAATTTTCCAACTGATTTGAAAATATGTATATATACTCTTTGAAAAAATTAGAGAATTTGTGTAGTTTCACAAAAGATACTAGGTTTAAAAGCTAGCCATATCATTAAAATATACAAGTGTGGTTTTATTAACTACACTAAATTCAAAAGAAAACTGATATTTAACTTCAACAGTTAAGCATTTAATGCTAAGCAATATTTTCTATGCATATTCAACCAATATCCCTGAGTATTCGAGATTGTTCTCAAACCAGAGGACATTCATTTTATCTGTCACTTGAAAATTGAGGATTCAGCTCTAACATGTCTCTGTGGGCAATTAAGGCAAAATTTAACTACGCATTCTAAATGTAAAAGTCGAACTGAATAAAAATAATTAGCAAAAATTATATTATGCTTCTTATATATTCAAATCTTAATATATCAATACTATTTAAAAAACACACTTACGGTTAAGTAAATGGTAAAAGTAATATAAAATATAATAGTTAAAATCTTATGCAAGGTTAGAAAAATAATAACTTAAATTTCAGTCATTGTGGAATGCGTAAAAGAAATAGATCTATATTATAGTAAAGAGGTTGCATGAGTATAAATATAAAAATTCTTAAAATTGAAGTTTAATAAACACTTTTTTGCATGCAACAAATTCTTGAAAGCAAATAAAAGTCAAATATTTATAGGGAGAGGGCACAACTTAGGAAAGTTACAAATTTATTTCTAAAACAAATTTCTTATGTTGTGTCCTGCCCTAGCTAGATTTTTGTGGATAAAATCTAAATTTCACATTTACATTTATAAGCATGTGAATTATATAAAATGGTGTCCTTTTTTAAATTAACCACAAATATAGTTTCATTGAAAAAGTGAAAATAAAGCTTTGCTATCATTTGTAAGCTAAAGCAATAATGAATAAACAACTTATAAATTAAATTATTTTTGCCTGATATATCTCTTTAAAAACTTACTGAAAGTTTCACACTTAATTCTTCCACTTTTCTTAAGTTAACTACGTAAGTAAGATACTTTATACAGGCCAAAACAATGTAGATAGCAAAACATGTTTAAACTTTATGGGAAAAATTCAATGTGAAATAAATAGGAGATTCAATAGTGAGAAATTTGGTTTTTCAAACTTTTATGTGGTTAATAAAAGTGAAGAAAACCACACTTTACTTTGAGAAAGAGATTCAAAAGTAAGGTATATAATATGAATTACCAGCATTTGCCATGGTTATTCTCAGTATTTCAACACTGTAATTTATGAAGCTTAATTTTTCACAGTAATATGTCAAATAAAATTATTATTTCTACTAATACTATTGACAAAATATATAAAAAAATTTCACATCGACCAAATGCCTATAATTTTTAAATATATATTAAAAAAACACAATAAACAAAAATAAATAACAAATACTGATTCAACTTAACAGAAGTAAATGCATATTCCCATAGCCCAAAGGAAAATAGTGAATAACAAAAAAATCCCAACAAAAAAAATATGCTAAGTCACATCAATTTAAAATAAGAATTAGAGCTACTGAAAGACATAATTTACTTTTAAGACAAATCAGTGAACCAAATGAGCAATCAGCTAACCCAAGAAAATGATCTTAATATTTTTTCATTTAACTCTAAAATTAAATTGTGAGTCACAGATGAACAATGTTTTAATGAATGAACATATTTTCTGTTTTAAAACATGCAAAAACGGCAGTTTGATTGATGACTAAGAATAAATGGTTTGTTTAACTAAGTGGAAGACAATATGAATGAATAAGCAAATCTTAATTTCCTTATTTAATCAATGAAAAAATTACTCAGAATGAAATGCAAATTATTTCCTTGTCGACTACTTGGAATGCTTATCACAGATTCCAAAGCCAGGTACAACACTTTTCAACATATATATTACACTTAAGTCTTAAAAATCAGATCTCTCAAGCTCAAATAAAAAATAAATGTATATATTAAAGCTTGTTTTAAAACAAATATAGCTTTAAAGCAATACAGTTCTTACATTAATAAACCCATGAAATTGGAACCCATTGTGGCTCACTTGATAATGCATCAATAGCATCTTTTAGCTGCTCATATGTTTTCTCAAAGTTTGTGTTCATTAGAACTAAATCAAAATATTTGTCAAAAGCCCTTTGCAATCTTGCACTTTCTTCAACTGTATTTCTTAAATCTTCCTCCTAGAAAAAATATATGCTGATAGAATGATACCAAATAAATATTTACATTTTAAGAACAAGATCAAGAATTTTAGCATATTTTTAAAGTAATTTTATTTTTTGATGAACAAAAAAACTAACAATATCTGTTATCTTGCTTTTAAAGGGAAAAAAAAATCAAAATATGGAGACTCAAAAAATTTTCAAGTATCTAAACCTGAGAATATTTTATTTTTCCCAGTTGAATAGCTATTTAACTATGGAAGATACTTTCTATAATCTTGGAATATCATTAAGAAAATTTCTTATTTAGCAAAGCAAGACTTAACTTTAAATAAGATATATATTACTTAGAAAAAAGAAAATTTCAGTGAACTAAATAAGCTGTACATTATTAACTTAAAATGGCAAAGCAAAGAAAAAATGTACTTAAAAATATTATTAAACAACTAAAAATATCTCACCTCATACAAAGATGCTAAACTTTCCATAGTTCGAGCACGCCTTGAACCATGCCTACCCATAGCCCGATCAAACTATAGGGGAAAAAAAAAAGAAAGTAAAAGACATGATAACTAGGTTCACAAATACATCTGTACATAAATTTGATATAGAGTTCGATTGCAAATGACCCTTGAAATGGAAACTTAATAATATGCATACAAAAGTGAGAAATACTTTAAAATATTTAATGAAGTATACTAATTGTTTGCTGACATATCGTAGAGATAAGTACTAATAAGAGCAGTAAGAAAATCAAAACTACATTAAAGTCTTACAAATGATAATATCCCAAGCAATTTAACACATTGATTCAACATTGCTTAAGAGTTTCTATTGAGGTATGTTCTTGAAATATAAATTAAAAAGAAACATTTAAAGATGTTGAAATTTGAATTAAAAAGAAACATGTTAATACCACATTTTAAAAAGGTTGAGAATGGTTATCAAAGAAAAGTGACTTATGCCTTTATTGTTGAATTTAGTCTAACTTAACTTTTGTTCTATTATAGTTTCTATTCTATTAGAAGACTTCCATAGGAATTACATTTGCTGAAGCTTTTGATTATAAATGCCTACTGTTTCAAAATTTTATAAATATCCAATTTATTTTAAGGAAAAATGCACAACATAATTTGAAGATAAAATAATTACAGAAAGACAATGTTTTTGTATACTTGAAACTAAAAAAAGCAAATTTTAAAACTGTAAGATTAATCTTACATAATTATTATTTCTCTGAAAGAAATTAGAGCAATTTCAAAAGAAGTTAGAAATGTGCTTAGTGCTTTCATCTAAAGATATCAACAGAAAGAAAATTCATAAATGACACGCTAATGAAGAGATGCCAACTTTCTCCGCTTTGTGAGAAAGTTTTTTTAGAGGTAAAAAAACTTAACGTTTAAGGAAATAATTTCTATTTTAAAGCTGTTTTTTTCACCACTACATGCAATTCAAGAGTTCAAATAAAACAATACTTAGTTTCAATTCTTTTGAGATGAGCCTTTTAAAATGAAACTAACCAAATTTGAGTTTTTAATTCTCTACAAGTTAAAATCTTGACACTTTGCAGTCCTTGGAATAACCCTTTTAACATTTATCTCTTTTAGCATTTATGTTGAGCAAAGATAAGGTTTAACATTTAGTTAAACATTTCTAACTTTAATGCTGTAAATGATTAGCTTAAGATAATTAGCAAAATATTAAAATATAGAAAAAAAAACTAGCAAACCTTTTGCATAGTTTCATATAGTTTCATGCGAGAAAAACAGCGAATTAAAATAAACAGATTTACTTGTAACTTTCTGTTGTCCTATCAGCTGTTATAAGTAGGAAAAAAACTTCTTGAAACACAGAGATAAGGCTTGTTTAGACAATCCAAGTTCATTGACATAGAGTGATTGAAATCGATGAAACGTTTCTTGCTTTGAGTTTGGATTGTGTAAACAATCATCAAAGTACTTGGTCCAAAACCTTGGATGACAGTAGAGCATGTTCTACTTTCCATCCACAAGTTTTTCCTCCCTTAACCAAACAGCGTTAGGTTCAACAGCGTAGGTTTTATGACGTCAACAAACAGGCATCAGATTATGTCAATTTGTAGTCTGTTTTCATATATTGATCTGTTACGGTCTATTTGTGTATTTTGATTTTATTTGCACAATGCACATGTGGTAGTTTTTCTTCCGACCAATCAGTGACATTCAAGAACTTGGATAGTGTCGACGAGTCATCCAATTTCTTGGAAAGAGAAATTCCCCCAATTTCTCAGATTCAAGAACTTGCACTGTGTAAACAAGCCTATACTCTCTATTAGCTTTTAATGTATGTTTTTTTTTACTAAACATGTCAAAAAGCGTTTTTATTCTTGGTTTCCCCTGCATTATTAAAAAAAAGAAAAACAGTATTCTAAAAAAAAAATTTAGTACAGATGTGCTTTAGCAACAAAATGCTCAAAGAGTTAGACAAGAGCTATATTGCAAGCAAAATCTGCAATATTTCAGTAAATTTCCTATTATTAATGTGGTTGAAAACTAAGCAGATCCCCCCTCCCAAATTATTTAGTTTTTAACAATATCTTTTCAGTTATAAACTTTATTAAAGTGCTACAATCAAAAGAAAATTTTTAAAATATTTCACATCTTTAATCAAATATATTATCTTAAATTATTATTTCCTTATTTGTCATATCTGCGAACATGATGGAAATTCATCATTTCACAGTTAATCACCAGTAGCCAAATGAAGAAAATTCATCATTTGTAGGGTGTTAATATGAAAATTTAAGAATATTTTGAATAACCAAATTCACACTGTACTTAATTATTGTTCTTTAAATAATTTTAAAGAACAAGGTACATTTGTTAATGCACTAGAAAATCTTGAAAAGCGAGGACATTTTATTACATTTTATAGAATTTTGGGTAATATAGGTCATTTTACATATTTTTAAACTAACTTACTAAACATGGCAGCCATATAAATCTGGAACAAATGCTTTAGAATAATTTTTAGATACAAATACTTAAAAAC
The DNA here is from genome assembly GCF_043381705.1 of Parasteatoda tepidariorum. Lineage (NCBI taxonomy): Eukaryota > Metazoa > Arthropoda > Arachnida > Araneae > Theridiidae > Parasteatoda > Parasteatoda tepidariorum. Next base: position 42,799,841 of record NC_092214.1, on the reverse strand, counting down.
GCAAAAATATGCCATTGATTAATTATTTGCAGAAAAAAAAATCATTTTATTTTTTAGAGAATTAAAAATAATAACAAAAAAATTTATTTACGTTGGTTTTTGCTTCAGAAATTGTAACCTCTTAACAAATAATATAAAAAGTTAATTGTTTTTACTTCGTTACAAAAATTTCTATTATTTACATCTGTTAAATTTAATGCGGTTTACAGAGAATTGTGATTCTCAGAATTGCATTATATAGATCTTGTGCTACGATACAAAACAGATAAATGAAACAAACTTGAATAAAAACAGAAGCCTTGAAACAAAAATAAGACATTTCTGATAAATTAGTTTATTTTTTAATTTATGAAAGTATGAGCTTGTAAAACTAGTGAGAAGGAAATATTTGCTTTCGATTTTTTCCCTGACATTCCTATGTATTTAATATACATAAATGCTAAGCAATGAAACTTTTAAGCAAATCGAAAAATTAATTAAAAGATTATATATCATTTATTTACAACATGTAATACTTAAAGTTGACATGAAGTAAAAGTATACCCTAAGTTTTATATTTAAGGACAATTTATCAAAATATATAAAAGAACACTGAAATTAGAACTGTTGCAGAAATAAAATTAGAATTCAAGGTGTACATGATTTGTGTGCATTTTTGTACTCACAGTTAAATTTCTACTGCTGTAATTATGAGGTCTAGCGAATTCATGCATATTTTTTAATTGGTCCACAGCAGGAGCAGCAATAAAAACAACATATGGCATGAATTCTGATGTCTTGAGAATCTTCAGAGCCTGAAAGTAAACAAAATAATTTTTCCTTACCACATTCACAATATCATTAAAAAAATAGCACAACTATTAAAATTAATTGTATGACATTTACTTTCACATTACTTACAAAAAGTTAAGATTATGTAAAAGTTAAGATTTACTTACAAATAGAAATTTCAATCGTCCATTTTAAATATCAATACAAATTAACTAACAACAAAATCATTTGAGAATAGAATTATAAAGAAATATTTTAATAGATATTCATAAACATATTTTTTATTAAACAATAAGTATTATTTATATTTGAACAAACAAATGCTGAAAAGAGTTCATTTTCTTAACTAGTGATTACAAAAAAAAGCAAATAAATTTTACAACACAGCATAAAATAATGTAGAAATGAGGATACAGTATATTTGATCAAAATTAATCCTGAACATTACATGCAACATTGATTTTAATTAACCACTAGTATTATATTAGTGATAAATCTTTATGTAACAAATAAAAAAAATAATGTATTTAAAATGCTAAAAGAATTAGATAAAACAACCAGAAGTTAGTAAGAAAATAAGAATAAAATATATAATAAATTGTGTATTTTAAGCCATTATAATACTCACCTGTGGATTACAATCTAATATGCACATTTTTCCTGAACGAATAATAGCTCTCACTGATTCAAGCTTTGTTCCATATAAATGCCCATTGTGTTCGCCATACTCCAAATACTTATTTTCAGCTATATCAGCTTCCATAGCTTCACGTGTAACAAAGAAATAATTTTTACCATCTTGCTCTGTCTCTCTAATTGGTCGTGAAGTATCTGAAAACCAACAGTTAGCTGAAATATTTTTAGTGGTACTAGTATAATATATTTCTTTTAAATTGTGCTATTGGAAAGAAATATATGAATTTGAGATAATTAATAGTTTAAATTAAATTAATTAAAATAGTAAAGTGCCAGAGAGAGGAAAAACAGAGTAAATATTTTTTTCAGCAGTAAATCTGATTCTGAAATGTAAAATATTGTAGTTATACTTTTTTTTTCCTATTAAGATGCGTTCATTAAAGAAAAATGTTTTTTTTGCTCCATATAAGCAATTTCAAATATCATTAAAGAAACAATAACTGAATTCAACATTAAATTGTTCCATAATTGATATTCCAAGCTTTGTTTTAACTTTCAACTAAAAACCAACAAAGAGAAACTGACCACATTTAATAAGGAACATTTAGATTTTTAAAACTATGGTACAGACCTCAAAGCATTCAATTAACTTGAAAAAAAAGAAAAATAAAAGAACACTTTCCATGAATTATAATTAAAATAATGGAATGTAAAAAATTATTTCATATCTAACTCACAGAAAAACATTAACATGATACATAAAATTTCAGATTTCAGTTACAAATAAAAATATGACATTGGTCACAAAGTAGTTAAAGTGTGCTATGTTACATGATCAAATTTTAGATAATATTTGAAGTTTTAGATAGGTACAAAAAAAGTTTTGAAATTGTAGTAACATAATTTTGAAAGTATGATATGCAACATATTAAAATGTGAACAAAATTTCTTATAACGCTGTTGTTTATGTACCTAGAAAAACTGGTATAAAAAGCATTTAACTTTTAAACATCTAAATAGTTACGTGACATCTAAATAGCTTTTACTTTTTTCAACTAAAAACCGTCGACCACTTCTTACACTTTTGTAGACAAGAAACAGTTCTAAATATGTGCTATAAAAGTAAGGCCTTCTTGCAACAGCTCATTGAGAGCCAGGGGGATTATGGAGATTAAGGCTCCTTAATTTTGCGAACAATGCTATGACTGTGGCAATATGGTCAGCATTGCAGCCGTTATCGATCTATCTGAAGTTGGGTGGTCTTCAAGCTGCCATTGTGGATTGAACCCCAGTTCTTCACAGTGACAGTTCATTCTCTTACGCACTAAGCCATAGCGGCTCGAATATATGTGATAACTGTTACTAAATTTTGGTAGTTAGAGATATTTTACTCCTGAAAACAAAGTTGTTTTCTTCATATACACAACAGCCATTATGATTCAATTTTCAAAATTTCTAGAATCCTAATAACTTAAAATCATATTTTTTCCTGTTTTAATTTTAATAAATGCCTTCAAAACGAGGCAATTATTCACAAATCAAATTATTAATTTATAATTGTTTTTTTTTAAAAAAGCTATCATTACATACGGGCAACTGGAGAAGCAAATTTATCAGGATCTTCTTTTATTAATCTATTTTTCATTGTTCTTCGACCAACACTCTGAGCACCTAACAGAATTAGAGTCTTCCTTTCAAATGGTGGCATTCGAGCAACTTCTTCATACAGAAGTAATTCAGCCTTGTCAAATTCTAAGACAAAATAAATGTGTTAATGATTAATATTCAAATGACAGCACATTGATACTTAAAGAAATTTTTCATCTTAAATTTATTACTAACTGCAAAACATGAAATCCCAATATCATATATGCTATACTGCTAAAAATGCAGCTACATTTTTGACTTATTAAAAACATGCGAAACTCTATTTTTATTTTGCACTAAATTGGTTTTTAATTTGACATTTATAAGCAAAAATATAATGAAATTAATTTTTACTCTGTGAAACGCTGTAGAAAAAAAAAGGTAAGCGTTTTAAATAAAAAATACAGGTAAATTTATTTTTGGATATGGTTTTTCACCACAAATTATAACCAGGAAACTAATTAGCATTGTTAAGTAAGTAAGTCACTTAATTTGTAAACATATCATTATATTTAAGATGTGCATAAAATTTTTTGTAGCAAGTTGTTTAATATCAAACTTTATTGTTACGATTCAAGTGTTTATTAGTAAAGGATTACCATGGATACTTGAAGGGTTTTTGATTAAATGTCTATAGCTCCATTTTAAAGTTTGAAAATTTCAGAAATTGTCTTCTTCTCTATATTCATAAATAAAAGAACCTGGCATTTTTTTAAGAGAAATCAAAAAAAAAAATTTCCATCCATAACTTACTTTGATAGTGGCTATAAAAGAGCCCTGATTTTATTGAACCCATATGGGTAAATTAATGGGGAAATGAGATATATATAGTAAATAGTAATAGTGTTTGCAGTGAACAACTGAAACTATTTGAAATACGCAACTTCCAACATTAACACATTTTATTTCGAAATGCTAATAACTACCTTTGTTTCAAATATGCAAGATAAATTTTTATGCTTCACTATATGCATTAAGAATTTTACAGTATTATTATAAAAATACTTAATTTATCATTAAAAGAAGAGATTTTTTGACTTGCAACTTTTCAAACAATCATATAAAGTTTTAAAACTTTGCTACCTCACCATCATTAAAATTCAGAAAGGCTGAGTGGTTTTATTAAAAACCTTTAGAAGAGGCTAAATCTTTTCAAAGTATTTATCACAAAACTTTAGTCACATTTAATCAGAAAATAAAATTATGAATATAATTTGCAACTTACACATTTACAGACAATTTTATATATTTCAGTACAACTAATTAGATGTTTATGCCGAAAAACAGCTATTTCTGTGAAAAAAATGGTGACATGCAACTTTTTTAATTAAAAAAAATTGGACTACCAATAATTTTTTTTCTTCAAAAACGCAAAAAAAAAAAGAAAAAAATTCGAAACAGCTTTTGGCCATTTCAAAAAATAAATTTATTGCATATCTATTTATATAAAAACAATTCTTGATCTAGGATACAGTCATTGACATTTAAACGAAAACTGGTATTGTAAGGTGAGGTTTATACATGGAGAGTACAAGAAAGTAACATTAATTATTATTCACAACTATACAATACTGGAATAATTTTAACAAAACAATGCTACATTTAAAAAAGATATAAAGTAAAAGAATAAACTATAAAAATGCAACTTGTATTTTTGTGTTAATATAAACAAAAAAGTAAAATTCCAAATATTACATAACATATGAAGAAATACCCAGGTTCTGGGCAGTTATTTTCAATAAATAGCATAAGTGCAGGTGCAATCAAATAACTGCAAAGACTAAACAAAAACAAAATACAGCAAAATAGAAAGTGAATATCATGTTTTGACTCCAAATTATATCACTCAAGGAGACTAACATCTTGTAAAAGAAGGAAATAAAATTTCAAACACAGAAAGTATCATTAATAGACTTATTATACCCTTAATTTTGAATTTGTTTAATTGAAAAAGCATGCAAGCCCAATTTTCAGCATGACAATTGTATATATACTTTGATTTTTAATGTGGAGTTATCCATACCTTCTAAGCTTTTTTTTATCATAGATCTTGGCAACCTAAGAGTAGAATCGAGATTGCATCATTCTGCTTCCATTCAAAGAAAATTCAAGATGCTTTTAATATGATGTGTGATAACACCAAAAGTAAAAGAGGTTTAAATAATTTCTTTGAATCTTTTATTAAATCAAATGATTTACTGTTAATGGAAACATTTTGCTTTGAAAGCACAAAAATGCTTAATACTTATTTTTAAGTGATTTTCATGAGAATCAAAAAAAAAAATTAAACATTGGTCGCTATATTGTAGCGTAAGGTTCAATGTCAATGTTTTAACAGGACTTAGGGTACAGTGTAATATAATGAAAGAAAATGGGGGTCTTTCAAAATAGAGTGGCATGGCCATTTATTAGAGTGTATTTAAGTGAAATATGTTTTAAATTTTTAAAAAACAAACAAAATTATTTTTACCTGCATTTGCTCTACTTTGATATAAGACTTTTCTCTTTTTCTTCGTAATTTTAGTACCACACATAGCTGGAAATAAAAGAAATTTCAATGAATTTTAACATCAAATATTTAATTTTATTTTAAGAGTTAAGTATTCCCCACACTTAATGCTTTTGACAGAATATTAGGATGTATCAATATAATTAAGATGTATAAATTTGATGAAAAATAATCTGCTAAAAATTATTTTTTACATAATGTTATAATTAAAAGCAGTCCCTAACTTTGTATTTTCACACATTACTAAAATCCCTTAACTTCATATTACTATGACAGAGTTGCCACAGAAAAAAAATGAACAAAATAGTTGCTTTTAGAAGCCTAGAGCATGAAAATCGTTGCCAAAAACTATGAGAATAGTTGCCTAAATAAGAACCAAAATAAGACTAAAATTTTATTAAATGACATAATTGTCATACACCATGATCCATTTTGTCAAGTTGGTGGTAAATAAGATCAGTTTTTTATTAAACGTTAGNATGTTCTAGTACTAAATTTTTATATAAAAAAATTAGTATATTTGCAGAAAATTAAATATTTTTAATTACTAAAATTCATTCAAAAAATACTTTTTCATTAAAAAAGAACACATTTATTCGAAGAAATTTTCCCTTTTATCAATAATTAACTTAGCAAATATATATAGATAATATAAATTATTAATTAATTAAATTAATTAATTATAATTAATTATTTAATTATTAATTAAATATAAATTAATGCATTGTAATATCGTATTAAAAATTTTGTGTTTTAAAATCGTGCAGAATTTCGTTGCAAAAACTGTTGAAAAGGAGATCGAAAAACAAAATAGATTTACAAGAATCTGTGCAAATTGAAAGCATTAGAAAGTGATAACTCAAATTTGCAATCTAAAATATTTCATTTTTTGATGTTTAAATTATTTAATTTTTTTAAATTTTATTATTTTTATTTCACATTTTTTATTTTTTAAGAAAAGAAATTTAGGGCTGCAGGTTTTCAACCAAATTTATGCTAAAAAACATTGCTAAAGTACAGAAAAGTCTCCTAATAGTCTCCTTTTTCTGAAAATAGTTGCTTTTTTAGCCTTTTCAGGCAAAAAAAGTTGCCATAGTCGCCTCATGCTGAAAATAGTTGCATTTTAGTCGTCTGTGGCAACCCTGCTATGAGATTTTACTTCCCAGCTGCAGGGCAAGACTTCTTTCTCTTGAGACCTGGCTAAATAGTGAGAACCACTGCATCAATTAAATTTCCAGATAAAAAGAAGCTTAAAATATTTTTTAAATATATCAGTAAATGAATGAATGATAAAAAAGTTAATATTTGTAAAAAAATATTTAAGAATATTAACCTTTTTTTTAATTATCCCATTCTAGCAAAATTTTACCTTATCTAAATTCCTATATGGAACTATGTAAATTTACAATAGAATATAAGAGAAATATACTAAAAATCTAAACAAATTACTTACTGCTTTTAGTTGCATGATCATATTCTGGTCGGACAAAAGCATGCCGGCGTTCCTCAAGCTCTTGTGAAGGAATTAAGCCAGCAGGACCCATAGCATCTAATCTTCTAGCCTACATATAAAACAATTATTTTTAAAATTAAGGTTAAAATAATAAAAGTAGATTCAAAAGTGCACTCCAAAGTATGAATGGAATTTTTCAAATTAAAATTTACCTGCCACCAGTTAGGATCGTCTTGGCTTAAAACTTGCAAAACATCGCCTTGCTTGAATGATAATCCAATTTCTTTGCAAGGCAGAAGAGAATCTTTGGACGGATCATATGCATACAAAGCTTTCACAAATGTCTAAAAATAAATTAAACAATAAAGTCAAAACTGTTTATTGTTGTAATTTACGTGTTTCAAATCAGATTCAAAAAATAACATATAATCAAAACATTTACTTTGTTTTAATCTTATTTCAAAATAGACCACTAAATATTTCAATTGAATACTATATACTTTGATATAAATTCTATACAAAGCTACTGTCAGTACACTTCAACAATTTATAAAAACTAAAACTATCAGCAACTATTTTCTTTTGAATTATATGTTTGAAAAGATACCGTACAAAAAAAAAGCAATAATTTTCATAAAATCTGAAATTTTCTGGAACAAAGTCACTTATCCAGATTCCTGTTTACTGGAAAGGTCTTTTTTTGATCGATTTTAATTCAATTTCAGCAACAATATGAAAAAAAAATTGGGTATCACGAAAACAAAATTCGCCATTTAATTACAGTACCAAAAAAATTTTTACCCCTCAAGTCTCACAAGCAAGGATTATTACCGCCAAAAATCACAAAATTTCAGAGTGGTCAAAAATTTTCCATTCTAAATGATTATTCATAAGTGTGATTCCGAATTGTATTAATATTATATTAAAAATGCAACCGAGAAAATCGTGTGGACAATAAAATTTACAAAAATCATGTATGTGCATCGAAAAGTAATTCTACAATACTCTATTTGAAGTTAGCTGAACGAATGTATTAAAACATTGAGATTTTAAAGTAAAAAGATTTTAAACTAAGTAAAAATCCGTTTTAATAAATACCAAAAAATAATCCTCTCCTTAAAACCATGTGGATTAAGCATAAAAAAAGCATGTCTAACAATTGTAAATAAAATATTTTAAAGCACTAAACTTGTCTCTAAAGTGCAAGATTTAAATAAATTCAAGCTTAATCTTTTATCAACAGAGGGAACAAAAAACTTTATTTAAGTAAATTAGTTCATAATAAAATATAATGCAGATAATGGTTTTATTGTGAACGTTACCTGAGCTGGAGCAATGAGATCGGTATTGGATGGACGAATTTTAAATGTTACACTTCCAAGAGATTTTTGAAGTTGTTGTTGTAAATCCATAGGGGTGTGTACTTCAACAGAATTTACTTCTAGAATGGTATCTCCAACATTTAGCAAACCTGCTCATAAAAAATAATTAAGAAACTACCATTAGTTAATAATATTAGTTCATTATTTGTTAGAAATACTTAGTAAATCTATATGCTAAGATGAAGAAAAAAAAAGTTTAATTGAAGTTACAAAATCAAAGAAACTTTATTTGTAGCCCTTTATTCCCAACAATATTTACATCAATAAGTTCAAAAGTAAAAGCTACTGATTTTTAAAAAAATATATATTGTTATCCTATCGAAAACGTAAATAAATTTTTCTTACCTTGTCGATCAATTATTCCACCAGCAAGAATTCTAGCTATGACAAGATTATCTTCTTCCTTTCGAACAGTAATGCCCTAAAACAGTAAATAAAAGTTTAGTGAACAAAATTTATTGTTTAATCAATTACAACAACAATAAAAAAAATATTTTCTTTTTATGCATGTAAGACAAATTTTAAAAAACGCAAATTGAAATATGGGTAGAAAAAATTTTAAATCAATTTTTAAAAATCAAATATGGGTCTAATTAGTCAAACACTTTAATAAGGCATACAAGTTACAACTATGTTATTTTTTTTTAATCAGAAATTAAATTATACACTTTTAGAAGCATTAACACTTGCCAGTGGTTCTTCATCGGTTTTTCTTATTCCAACCATTCGAACAGCTTCAGTAGCCGGACCATTGTTCACTCGGAGAAGAGGTGAAGTGGATATAACAGGTGAAGATTCGGGAGAATCATACCTTTTACTTGCAACAATATCATGAGCTTCAATCATGGCCTAAAAGTAGGAAAACTCTAACCTTAAAAACTAAATATTTCTTAAGAGGTACAACTACAGAATCATAAGAAATTTAGAAAACATAGTATAAAATTTTTACCATTAAAATCAAGAAATTTTTTTTTTTTATTTTTCTTTAAAAAAATATAAATTTTGGATACATTAAATTTAAATGTTATTAAACAGTATAAAGTTTTAAGAAAAATAAATGTTTAATAAAATTAAGTATAATTAAACTTTGTAGAGCCATTTGTAAATTCAGATATGTTACAATTGTGATTTTTCACACTATGCATTTGCAATCTATTTGTAGAGGCTCAGAGAGCCAGTGAAAAACTTGATACAAAAAATATCTTGGAACAAAAAATAATAAACAGCAACTTCGCAAGTGCAACATGAATAGTGCTTAAAAAAAAAAAAAAAAAAAAAAAAAAAAAAAGAAAGCTATGATGGCTAACTTTTGTTTTATCAATGAAATTTTCATGTACTAAGTGCTTTATCTTAATAATTTCAAATGTTGAGCTTAAATATGGTAATTAGTTTATGTTGACAATTAATAAAGTTAAGGAATGAGTCACAAAAGCTAAGTTTTTCTGGATAAACATACTTTTGTTCTGACGATTAATCATGGGGGTAGCCACAATCTGAAAAATTTGACAATAGTTTCAGGAGGAGAGCAATTGAAAGTTTGAGACCCCTAATAATAATAATTTCCTATTTTGCATGTTACCAAATCTCGGAAACTTTCAAAGTGAATAGAAAAACTCTGTCACATTATAATTAAACTTCTTTACCCAAATATAGTTTCATGCTTATTGATAATACTGCTCTATTGTTAATAAATTACGGTTTAGCAATGGTGCAGCACATTCAAAATTGCATACTTCAAAAATGACCAATACGACATAACCTTTATAGTAATAATCAAAATTAAAAAATATTATTTGTTTCATATTTCTTATTATAGCTCAGAATTTCAAAAATTTGGTTACTCAAGTTATTTTATAAAAAAATTATGAATTATTTCCCAATTACTTGAAAATAAGAATGTCAAATTAAAAATGTTGGAATTAAAAATTTGGCTAGAAAACTTTTGAAATAAAAATAGAGTGCAAAATTTTTATCTTTATTCTCCATTATTTTTTAAATAACTGTACTAAACAATTTTTAAAAAAGGTTTGATTAAATTTTGTCAAGAAGTTAGCAATCTATAAAGTATTTGTTTAAAATTTTTAAAGATTTTTTAAATTATTTGAAATTTATATTAATTATACTAGACCTTATAACTGTAGTATAAATAACCAGACAAGAGCAATTTTGGAATAAGATCAAATATAATTAACAATATCATCTAAATTTAAAATACATATATATAACTATTTTTTCCACTTAAATTAGAAATCCATGAAAACAAATACAAATATGAGAGGATGAACTTACTTCAAAATGAGGATTATCTAATAATTTGATTAATTCTTGTGAATCTTTGCCTGTTAGATTACAACAAACTTTCTTAACGTCTTTTAACAATTTATAGTTTCCAACACTAACAGGTTGAACTGATTCACAGCTATCTTCTAACTGATCCTGAACCTTAAAAAAAGGTGAGAATTGAATAAAATGATTACAATAAATAAATTATAGCCTGCCAAGTTTTTTTTAAACATTTCTAATAACCATTTAACATAATTAAAAATCTGTATATGCCAGAAAATTTTTAGAAGTTAGGATCTCTGTTAACCTGAGCCAGACATGGATAAAAATAAATGATCTTTCCCACGCTTTCCGCAGATTTTAAATATGCTTATACATTACAACTTCATTAACATACAAACAAAAATTTAATGTCTAAATGTGGTAGTAATAAAATATATAAAACAAAAGCCACTCTCACTTGTTAGCACATACGAAAATTTAACTTCAACAATATACAATTAATAGTATCAGTATCAATATATTTCAATAAAAAAAAAACAAAAAAAAAAGTTTCTTTTTTGATTTATTGAATTAATGCAAATTTAAAAATAAAGGAACATGAAATGCACAATCTATAGTAAAGGTAAAACACTTCTTCAACTTAAATATTTTAAAATGCTGAGGATGATGAATAAATAACGAAAAGGAGTTAGTAAATCACAAACTGTCTGTTTAAATCTATACTTAAATAACAGTATGTTTTATCACAAAAGTATGTTTCAGCACTAATTATTTAAAAATAGGGAATTAAAATATATATTTGGCATTTACTTTAACATTATCTAGTATTTAATGAAATAAACATTGAAGATATTTCCAATGAATTTTAAATACTTTTGTGATAATATATTGTTATAAAATAAAAAATGCAATTAAAAATATTGCTGATAATATTAAAAAATAATGAATAAAAATGTACTATAGGTAATATACATAACAATATAAATCTGTTAACATTAGTGACTTTAAAGGTGTGAAAATTAAAATGAAAAATTTTCAAGCATTTATTTTTGCAAGAAATGAAACGATGTAAAATAGTTATTACTTAAATAAAATTTTAATATTTTTAATTCAAATATTTTTTAGAATCAGGGTGGGAAAAGCTGAAATTTACAATTAAAACATTTACTGTATCAAGGATAATGTATAATTAACAAAAATGAGAAGACTTCTGATTCTAAGAACTAAAGAATTTCACTAGTACAATATTTACAAAACTATTTGACTTAACCATAAATTTACTCATATTAATTTATTTCATCTATTTATTTTGGCGCATAATGTTTAAATGCATTAATGTTACTGTTAAGAATTATATTATTTATGTTGCATATATTATGTTTTCATGCATGTCAGGTATAGTAGTGGACCTAAGAAAAAAATCAGGACAATAATTTCCAAAAAAAAAAAAAAATCAGGAAATTTTTTAAAGCTTTATATATATATCAGACAAAAAAAGCGAACAGAAAAATAAAAAATGCGAATGAATAATTGCTACAAAAGTTTATCCTACAAGATGTTACTTCATGCTTAAAATAATAAATTATTGAATGACCCCTTAATTTATCCCCATAAAAGTTTGATTATATAAAACTATTGAGTGCCAATTTCATAGAATAACTGAATCGCCAAAAATGTTTGAAAAATCAATCCTGTGGGTAAGACGATATGCCTAGGCCTTGTATATAATTTGTAGACGGTCCCTTAATTAGAACTATCGAATTCTGCGACTTGTACTACTAGTATTATTAATTAGAATGAAAAGATTTTGGATCGAAAATCTAAGTTTTTCAAACCTACTTTTTACAAATAAGATGATCTGAACTCGTACTAAAATCAGGACAAAAAGCTAAAAATCAGAACAAATATGGATAAAATTTTTTTTTAAAGGAAAGTAACGAATACCAGGACAACTCTGAACCCTGTACTGTATTTCTTAATGAAAAACAAATTATGATTGCTCATGTAAATTGATATCAATATGTTACTTATTAACAATTTTATTTACTAACTCTCTCTTCATTTGAGTATTAATAACATAAATATAATAGATGGCTCCGGAACAAAAATAATTTAAATACGGTTATTTACCTTTACTAATGAACTGACAACAGGAGATTCCATTAATCCTTTCAAAAATATAATATCAGTATCCCTGGCCCCAACCCTTCCATTGAGATCTTCAATATTTTCTCTGACATGCTGGAAAGCAGCTAAAATAATAAAAGTAAAACAATTTGAATAAATCTAAAAAGAATTATATGCATTTTTAACGAGAAGGAAAAAAAAACAAATATTGCAATAACAAATCGAACAGTGCTAGGAAAACCATCCTGTAATAATGCTTTTCTGTAACAATGCTATTACTTTGTGATACTGAATTTGAAAATGAAATCACTTAATTGGCATTTCATATGTTTTTCTTCAAACATTCAAATACGCTTCTTTCAATATTATTGCATTAAAAAAAAATTTTAAAAAACTGAAGACTTAACACATGATTCTTATCTATATCAATTTCATTTTAGTTCACCACAAATGTAAACGTCATATTTTAAAACCTAAAAGTAACATTCTGGTCATCTATTAATATTGTGTAACCAAAGGTGTAGTGAGACATGTATGTGCCAGTATGACATTTTTGATAGCTGGGAACTTTAATTTTAGTATTATTCCAAGGAACAATATTAAGATAATTAGAATAATTAAGTATATATAAATATAATATTTTTCTTATTCAATTATAATTATAAAAAAAATTAAAATACATGTTTATAAAATAAAATAAAAAAATTTATGCTATTAATATCATATATTTTTATTTCAAACTGCAGTCATTTGCAGTAACAGATGTAGTTTATGTATGCATGTAGTTTATGATGATACCACTCAAGGTAACTAAACATTTGTCAAATATAGTTTGTATAAGCTAAGAATTTATCCCGCCGCAAAGTCTGAGGCTGTCTGGTGGTATGGAAACAAGAATGGCGCATTTTAGGGAGAGTAGCTTCTAGGATTTAACACAATAGACCGGAAAAAAGAGATTCCCTTTCTCTCGCCGAAACTACTCCAAAACAGCGACCTTGCACCCATGCTCATTATAGACTTCAGTCTTTTGATAGTTAGGATGTTACCATAACAACTTTAACATCTCATAGATGTTAAAGTTAAATTTTATCTCTTTTCTATATTTCAATGTAAATTAAAGAGTTTTTTTCCCTTAAACTATGCTAATTAGTTAAAGTATAAATGAGGTAAATTAAAAAAATAATAATAAACATAGTTTAAATTCCTACTAAACGAATCTGTAAGGCTACAGAGTAACACGGATGTTTGATTATTATTCAGATTTAGGGTTTGTTAAACAGCAATAATCTGAGCATTAATGAGAAGAACTTAATGAAAGAACATGTAAAAAAATATTTTAGTTTACTATTTGCAAAAATCAGCTTTAAAATGTTTAGAAACTTCATAAAACTATCAACTAATCATATTTTTCTGAAGAAAAATAATTTACAAGTTTAGTTGTGAGTGTGTTAAAATAGCAAGAATCTAATAACATGTAAATTTAGAGAATAGGAGAAAAAACAATGATTAGGGCTAATTTTCATAAATTCCCGATTCTAATTCCCTAATTTTATAAATTATCATGTTTCTCTTAAAGTCACAGGAGTTAGATCTTTCTAATCAATTATCTGCAACTGCCTAAGGGCAAAAAATTAATGATGGTCAGGGATTAGTAAAATCCAACTCGGACCACCGGGTATTAGCAATAAGTGGTCCTCCAGTTCAGCAACTGATAATCTTCAATTGAGTATAAAAGAATGAAAATGCTTGTTTGATTTTTGTTTTATATTTCTATTACAAAATAGCAGTCCTAACAATAACTGAGAACATAACACATTCTCTGTAATTATTCATCTAATTGTCACTTTTCTTTATTTTTAACAATTAATATTTGTTGTAGTTCATTTACGTTGCACTAGAGCTGCACAGTGGGCTATTGGCAATGGTCTTTAAAACATCCCTTAGGAAGATCTGAAGACACGCCATCACAATTTTGATCCTCTGCAGAGGGGATGGCACCAGTGCCGTTCCTGGGGTGGCGAACGCCTGCGTGCAAGAATAATTTTGTGCGCCCCTATATACTATGCTTAAATTTTGATGATAAGGCCAATTTTCATAATCATTTTTAGTTTGAGGTTTAAACTGAATAGTTTCCTTATAGACTAAAGTCACTTTAGTGTAAGTGTTTGATTATGAAAATGGGCGTAATAAAATAAAACAACGAAAAAATATGACAAAAAATTTATTTTCGACATCAAATAAAATAGACTATTAACGTACAATATAGGTCATAAATAAAACACGTCCATTCGGAAATTAACAAAAAATCTAATATAACTCAATTCACTCAACTGAGTGAATTGAGTTAAAACTCTCAAACGGCGCTCAACGGATTTTTGAAAGAATATTTTTAAACTGAGCATCACAGTTTTCCAATTACTTTAATGCGAAGAAAAAGAATAGTTAAATCCAAAACCTCTTAATTGCTGCGCCATAATTAAAACGTCTTCTTAAGCAAAAGATTTCAAAAGAAATTGTTCTTAGTTCTTAAAATATAACTTTTACGTTGAAAAGCAGTTTTATGATACCAATATTAATAACATACGTTTTCTTTCATCTTCTCTTACCTTAAGATTTAAAATCAGCAACACAACGGCAACACGTAATATTATATTCAAATGAAATTATTATTAATCGTCAAAATTCACCGACGAATACTCGATGACTGAACTGACTGACTGAAACAAGCCACATTTTCCTGTTTTATATCACCGCTAAAATCTGGTGGAAAAATCTGGATCCGAAAAAAAGTTTTTTTTGGAGAACTTTTCAGAAAATAATATTTTTTGCACCTTCGACTTCTCTGAGGCACACGCCGCGACCGATAAATGCATAAAAAACAATAACATGTATATTATTTGTCGAGCGAGTCGCCAAAGACGAGCGGCATCCTTTAAAGATACGCCGCCCGTAAGCCAAGTGCCGACAACAGATTTTTTGCATGTAAATTCCAGTGTAGAAGTTACTTCTTATATTAGTTTACTGTTTCTTCCTGTAATCAAAGTTTACAGCTTTGCTATTATTTGATTTTTAATAATTTGCTATAATTTGATTTTTTTCGAACAGTTGAATTTGGCGCCCCTTAAATTGGGCGCCTGCGTGCGGAGCATTCGCTGCATACCCGCCAGGAACGGCACTGGATGGCACCCCCGCTTTAGTAGCCTGACGACCTGCTCGCGAAGTCGAGCACTTTACGGTAGAACAGTTTAACAAGGTCCAATACCGCACACCCTGACCCTCGGTCCCGACATAGACTGACCCAAGCAGTCACCCACGCGCACACTCAATATATATGTTAATTTATTAATAAAAATTAGTAATTAATATGATTGCTTTGCTACTTTTAGTAAAGTAAAGAAAAAAATTCTTTTACAAATTGACAATGTTTTTTAATAGAACGTGTAAAGCCCATAGAAAGAAATTATTGCCTTTTTAGAATAATAATGCCCTTTTTTTTAAACTTTTGCACCCTGCCCTTTTTTCTGCCTAGAATGAGCTCTGATAATGATCTACTTATGGTAATTATATAAATTTGAATAATATAAAAAAATTTATTAAAAAAAAATTCTTAAAATACAATGATAAAATTTTGATATGTATGAAGCCTCAACAGTAATTTTTATTAGTTTACAACAATTTAAATATGATTAGTTAATTTCATATCATATATTTTTAGGTATTATTTATTTTTTAAAAAATTTAAGAAAAATATGCCAATGAACCTGTTAAAATATATATGGTTAGTGTAATCTTTTATTTACTGGTCCTTTAGACCAGTGACTGAATTTTCAAATTGACCAAAGCCCTTTTTCTAGAAGAAACCTTTTCTTTTAATGAACCAGAACCATTTTTAGAAACCAGAATTAAATTTTACCAGAATATAAAAAAAAATTTTACATTAACTCTTTTTTAAAAAAAAAAAAACTATTTTACCATAATTTATTTTAGTTTTATGTAGAATTTTATAATCTACAAATCATATTTAAGAGGCGTTTGAGTATTCATACTTTTCAGTATGCAAATAGAATATGTGTGATTTGTTAATTAAATAGTATTAATGAAATTTGATTATAATACTATAACGATTTTTATAATTATATATTAAGTTTTTACTGATCTCATTTACATAAAATATTTAAGAAGTGCAAATATTTTAATTCCTTAGGAAATTAATTATTCTTTCCAATTGTTAGATTTTAGTTTTCGTACATATTTATATTAAATAGTTTGAAAATTAAATACTATTATTTAAACTAGTCTGCAATTATGAATTATTTAAAAATCATATCTGATATTTCTTATTGAAAAAATATCTGCCACTTGGGCTAAAAGGTTATTTCCCTCAGGCTAGTTCTTTCTATGGGCACAATATATGTGCCCATCATGTGAACATAATTCTAGGGAAATGTTAGGTCTAATTAAGAAAAAAAAGGCAAGAATTTTTCATTGTAAAGAAATTTGTCCTCTTATAAAATTATCGTCTGAAACAAAAATGCAATGAAAAATTATCCCTGAAGAAAAAAAATCTTACAGATGAAAAAAGGCCATTTAAATATTAAAATCTAAATTTTCAAAGTTTATTTTAACACCAAAAACCCAGCCCTGTAGAAGCCAACTTTTTAACAGTAGAACATACTTCTAAGCGCTTTTTCAATACATAACAATTTATAACTTAAATTTTAAAAGTGATAAAAAATTACCTTAATAAAGAAAAATCTACAAACAAAGAATATTTGCATAATGTTCTTCAGAAAATTATACAGTAAGTAACCAGCTGAACAATTTTTTTATTAACTTAGCTTTAAAAAAAATCAATGACTTCTTTTTCAAACAATATTTTAATTAGTTTTTACATATTAAATAATTGAATTTTTTCCCTTTATTTATTTTATGGCATTTTAGGTTTTAAAAATACCAAGTACACAAAATAGCACACTTTCAATTAAGAATTAAAAAAAAACTATCATTAATATTGAAAAGCTTTAAAAAAACAGACATAAAGTTATGTATTTAAAAAACATAAAATATTGAGTCAAGTAAAAATAAAAGTTCATAAGAAATCAAAATGAATGATTATTAATAAATTCAATTTCTGAAATGAATATAAAAATGAAAAAAAAAAATTACGTACAATTTAAAAATTTAAGTCAAAAAGTGCTAGATATTACAAAATAATTTATTTAAAAAAAAAATACAGTTTAAAAAGTAGCATGAATAGAAAAAAAAAGCAAATAAAGACAAAATAAAACAAGCAATATCGCACTATGGAGAATACCCCTATGAGGTAGTAAATATCACGAAGGGTGTGGCGCGAAATGCAAAAAAAGGAAGTATTTCTCCGACGAAATAGTTAACTTTAAACACGACTTTTTCAAAAACATAAACACAGACATCAAGTAAAATACATTACTTTACACGACAATAAATTAGGAGTATTTTCATAAAGTGAAATTTCATTTAACTAATTTTTAAGTGTTGTCATTGTGAATTGAAAATTTTAAAATTCCTTAAAGTCAAACTTACTCCCTTGTTTTTGTTCATTAATTTTTTCCATGCTTCTCAACAATTGACGGCTATCATCATCTTGTTTACTTCCACATATTACCATGACGACGAATAACTAATAGTTAACGCCAACGTACTTCAAACAAACATAGCTGGATCACACATAAACAAAGGAGAGGCGAAATCGCATAGCAGTAAGAAATACGATCAATTGGTCGAAAGGAAATAGAAATAGCTATTTTTTGGCATCGATCAAACTTCCTATACAATAAAACACGATTGTCACTTAAAAATATTTACTATCAAACGATTAAACTCAAGGTATTCTTCGTGTGATGATGGAATCGGCGCTGTGGTAGGGTTGTTTTGAAAAACCACAGGAACGTATAAATCACCATAAAATCGCCAAACCTTGGATTGTTAGCGCGCGCCAAGCCAGGAGAAATGGTTGCAAACTTGTTCGCAGTCATTGCACTAAATGCGAAGTAACCACCGTGTTAGAGAAACATTTATTGAGTCAGTAGGGCGTAGGCGATAAATAATGCGTGAAGAATAAAACGAAATGATGTATTTTAGCTTCATTATATTTAAGGTTCATCTAAGCGAAACAAATAATTAATCAATTAGAAAAACAGCTAGAATAATTAAGATAATCTAATCACCGATGTGTTTATTAAAGAGAATCAAATTTGAAATTTTTACTTGTTTACTTTTATTATCTTAAAACGCGTCTTAACTATTTAAAATGAAACTTATGTAATTTTGATAGATCACGACCTTTGTTCACTAATTGTTTTTACATAGAAAGTAGCTTTTTTATAAATAAATATGTTGCAGCGACTTTCAAAAACATTCCTTTTTTTTTGTTCCTCCTGTATTATTCAAAATCTTAGTACACATTTTAACAAGCTTAGTTTCTTATTTATTTAAATTTCAGTTATGTATTTTTAACATTTTATTTATTTTTTTTAAACATTTACGGCCACTTTTTAAAAATAAGCATCTTAAATTACAAATTTCTAAGTAAAGTTAAATTTTTCCATTTCAAAACACCCACGTGTTGAGTGGCTGCTTTGAAATTCGAACCATTCAATAAATGTAAGGATTGTAACAAAAAAAAAAGTTATTAATTATAATTTTATAATTTTTTTTGGAAAAACGTTTTAAAACGTAAACGAGTTAGTAATTTAACATGGTTTGGAAAGGAGCAGTAAAACATCGAAAAAAAATTTCCCATTAAATTTTTAACTAAAATACCAGTAAAACACAATTACTGAATAGTTCAGGGTCAAAACCTCTGAAAACTAGTTTTACTTTTGCATAAGTAACTTTCCTCAGCAGAATCAATCAGCGATTAAAAATAAAAGAATGTTGTTGTAAACATTTTAACATTAATTAGTTTCTCCTTGTTCCTTTCTTTTTATTTTTTTTTTTTTAATTTTAAAACGTTAAATATTTTTATTTATTTATAGTTAATTTTTTGTCCAAATATTTCCTGAAATTCGAAGTCAAATTTTAAGATTTCTCGGGAAAAAAAAAAAAAAAAAATGCTATATTCTCTGTAGAAGTTAGTAAATCGCAGAAATTCGTTTTTATTTTTTTTTTGAAAAACAATTAAGAAGTTTCTCGCTAAAACGGATTTATAGATGATCATTTAATATGGGTTAGTTAGAGAGAAACAAGGCAACCATTAATAATTGTGTACTACTTATTTCTTAAATTAAGATATAGATGAAACTTGACAGTACGATTTAAAGCTAAATATAAAATTTACACACATTGTTTCAAGAATTTCAACTTTCACTCAAGCAATTTAAAAATATAATCTTCGATCAAATAATTCATATTGCAACTTGTGTTTGAACGAATTGAAGACAAATATAGGATTTTTTAAAAGCAATTACTTAAATAAATTGTGAAACATAATTACAAAGAAAGGGAGTCAAGGACATAACAAAACAAAAAAAAAACTATTTTTGAAGCAATTAAAAGGCATGAACATTAGAAATTATGTTCTAAAGTCTTATGAAGAAATTTGCTGATCATTCAAATTCATATTGATACAAATTAAAAAAGTAAAAATACAAGGAAAAATACAAGAAAAAAAAGATAAAGAAAATTAAGGTAAGAAGAAAGTAAAGAATTGCGATTTTTTTCAACATACTGAAACTATAACAGCCTATAAGCATTCTTTAATTTAAACGTTAATTGATAAAACTACCTATCATTTTTATACTTGTATCAATCATTTAATGAACAACTTAATACTTAATAGTAATCATAAAAGCATTTAATGTTAATTAAAAAAACACAATAGCTACTCTTAAATAAAATTTAAATTCTTTATTGAAGTTAAATATTTTTTCTAATGCTAATTAATTTGAAATAAGACTTAAATTTCAATAAAAAGTTGAATTTCTCTATAAATTCTGCAGCAGTTATTTCTCTAAAATGTGAGGGAATGCATGAATGAGAATACAAACTATAGCTTTTAAACTTTAATTTTAAACTACAAGAATTATTAAATGCAATTTATTAACTAAATTGCATTCAGATAATTTATTGCATTATTAATTGCATTCTATTAAATCTAAACTCGATTAATCTATCTTTTTCCAATCCCTTTCATTGGGAAATTTGCTCAAGAGTAATATTTCTCTCAGACAAAATTCTCGCATGAGTTCTTTCTTACACTTTTTACTTCACGAAACAAAAATTAAAGTTGCAAAATAATAAAATAAATTTGCAATAATAAAAATCATCGTTAAACAAATGCAACTCCAAAAAACGTAATAAAATAAACCAAACAGGAATTTTTATTCATGCTTACACTAATTCAATTTATACAATTTGCTGAATTTATATATTCTTCATTAATAATAATAAATTACCATATTCCAACTAAGCAAATTATTCAATTTAACTTAGAAATAATTATTATAGAATAAATATTACTATTATAATGCAACAAATAATTAAAAAGTGCAAAAAAAAATTACAGCTACGAGGCACGGGTAAACAAAAAAAAAAAAAAAACTTTGAAACACTTGATTTAAATGTTATTTTAAATCGGATTTACAGTATACTTTTTGCTCAGACATTTTTATGTAAAAATTTTAGGCATGCCATAAAAAAGATTTCTGAATATAACGATCATATCCAAAATGCGAGGGGCTGTTAAAATAAATAGTTCGAATCACTTCGGGTAAAAGGTGAATTTTACTTAAGTTCGTGTTGTTAGCTAGCTTTTTTTTTTAGACGTTTTAACAGTTCTTTTTATTTTTGATGCGTAATTATTACAATCTAGTACAGCTTAACTCAAGATTCTACGTGAGTTATAAGCTTGAGTCATTTTTAGAAAGTTTAAGTAAAGAAGAAAATGCGTAAGGTAAATTTCTAGACAACCTAATTCAGAATAAGTTTATAAGCTACATGCTTCAATTTTTTACGATTGAAAGACCGTTGAATAAATATATATCGGCATTTAAAACTTCTAGTACGCCATAACAAACAAAGAATTTCATTCCAAACTAATCGGCAATAAACCTAGTGTTATGGTTCAATATTTATGTCCTGTATCAACAATTATTTATTGTCTAAAATACAAATAAAGAATTGCCTTTCTCGGATTTCTAAACAACATTTTTATCTGCATGCGAGACATTCTAATCTCATGTTTTAGTGATACTAGTGATAAAAAAGAGTTAGTAGAGATAAAACATAATAGTGACAAAACATAATAGTGATTAAAAAGTGTTACTAGTGATAAAACATAAGTCATTATAGAATACATGTCATCGGTGAGCTTTTTATTCTGGACACAGCTCAAAATTCGTGTTTAAGAAAACGTACATTTGATTCCGATTTTCAAACTTCTGCTTATGAAAATAGTACTTTTTTTAAAGAAATAAACTGATGGATCCAAATAAAGTTCGTGATATGATGTCACTCATTTACCTAAAACATTTATTATATTTTTTTTAAAATTAAGGTTTCTTGAAAAGATATTAAAACTCAATAATTTTTTTACCAGGTTATTACGAATCGTATAAATTTATATAAGTATTAATATGGCGTTGTACGAATTTATATTTTTTAAAACGACTTAATCGTTTAGTATTCTGAATGAGAAGAGATGCCTGATAAGTTACATCAGTAATATACTCTACCAGACCTTGAAATACGGGATTTAGAACCGCAATGATTATGCTTAGTGTTTAAAAAAGTAGAGAAAAGGTAGTATGAAATTCCTAATTTAGTTGCTAAATTTAAGTTAAACATTTCTGCGAGGTATTTTTTCTTAAATACGCATTTCGATATGTACGAAATGAGTAGTTAAGAAAATGGACTCTGACAAAGTATGAAACTGAACTAAAACAAAAATGTTACATATTTTATTTTATTTAAAATAGCCAGGATCAGAATTACAAATGTTCTGCGTTTATAGTAAAATATAAACAAACAACTTCACCCCTTAATTATTATTATTTTTTTTAAATATATCGAAATATTCAATTTCGGAATTAAAAATGAAAAAAAAAAACTTAAAATAAAATTTAAATAAATATCAAATTCGCTATAAATGCCTAATACTGAAGCAAAAATTATAATAGCACATTAAGTTGTCATAGCAACTCGGACAGAAATCTTTATACGAGGATTTTGACTGTTTTGCAACGTAAGTCGCTAATTTGAGTACTTCCTGAAATATTTTGTAAAATTTTACATTAATAAGTAATTTCTTTAGCTAACGTCTTGAGAAAATTTGTTAAAAACAGTTTGAAATTGATTTATTTTATTTATTTCATTCTTTACAAAGGACACTTACGTTAAACAAGATTATTTTTAAAAAAAATATCAAATCTTACAAAACATCAAAGTACGTGCGAACTTAATTGAACCAGTAATACAGAAATTTTTGAATTACTGAACTATCTTATATCTTCAGATTATTTTTTAAAAAAATTAACAATCATTACGTAGAAATAAATCACAAGTAAATACCAAAAATTAAAATTAAGAATTTAAAAATTCACGAATCATTTAAGCTTATTTGAAATCGTTAATTAATCAAACTAATGCAAATTAATAAGACGTACTTCCAATTTTATGCTTCAAAAAAAAAAATTATTTCTATTCGATTCATATTCATTCATGTTCGAAATTTCTATTAGACCTTTAATGTTTAACTCCTACCTAAAACACTATTCTAATGTCCTATTTTATATCAGACCATTAAAGTAGAATTTACGGCAAAAAAAAAAAAGCTGGAAATAGTAATTTCTGTGTCAACCTACATAATCTAGGAAGCTGATTACGAGGTGCACTAAACTATATCTGAAAAAAAAAAAGGTTAGAGATCTTCGTTTACCTAAACAAGGTGTAAACAAAAGTACGAAGTGTAAAAACCGTAAAAGAAAGTACTAGCAACTTAAATCTTTCATACTTCTAAACCTCACAAGGAAGAATTTTATAACCGCAAGAAATGTTATACTTAAATTTCCTTCTTTATTGAAACAGTTCAAATTATTTAATCTGCAAAGCAAAATTTAATTTTGAGATATAAACAATTTAATTTTCAAATTATTTACACCCATGGATCTTCTTTAAAAAATTATTCATACAGTATAATGATTTATTAAGTATAAATATATTCTAATATACTCAATATTCTAATATACTCAATAAGTATGAAATTCATTTTTATTGAATAAACCTTAAAACTACTGTTACCAAGAGTGAAAACTTATAACTAATTTTTACATTATACCTAAATATTAATATAAACTAATACCTAATGATTTAATTACCTAATTGGAAAAAGTCCTTTTAGAGTGTTAAACTCACTCAACTATTCATTATACTCAAAAGTAAAGGATAACAACGTTAAATAACAAAAATTTCTATTTCTCTATAAAAAATAAATATGATAATTAACTAAAAAAATTTAAAATTGATACTGATATTAAGAACCCAACTTCCCTTCTCTTCATTGATCTGAAATAGATAACTGTAAATAAATAACGATGTGTGGACAATTCGTAACAATAACTTTAGATAATACTAAATTTATTCCGCATAAAAATGTAAATAAAATGAATTTATGATTTAACATGCAAAGATATTGAAAATATACAATAGCATATTTTACTAGAAAGGGATTTCAGAAAATAACTCAGAAATGTTTGCAGTCATTTAGTAATATAAATCCGGGATATTCTCTGGCACGCACGTAACAGACTAAGCATGAATTTACAATAACTTTTAAACTGAATATCATCACGACATCTTAACAATAAAACGCTAAAGCTTATTGTAGAAATTTTTTGCTGCGAAATAAAACGCCAGAGACTAAGGCTAAAATATCTTCAAATAAAAATTTAATTTTAATTTTCAAAAGTGCAAGATACATTTTTCTACCTTTCTAATCATAATATATATACTATAATTAAACTTGAGCCGTGGTGGCTTAGATTAAATATAGTAATATTATCTCAGTAAATATAGTAATATAATATTGATCAGATTAGCTATATAGCGCATGCCTTCCAATCAGGTGGCTTAAGGTTCGAATCCCAGGTTGATACGAACTTTGCTCCTATCTCACACTGATCACAGAGCTAACGTAAAATATCCTCAGTGGTAGACGGATTATGGGTTAGATTCCCCTTGCCGTCTTGCTAACCGTGAGAGGTTTTCATTTTTTTTTCTTAATGAAAAGCAAATGCGGGTTAGTTTCATCAAAAAGAGTTTGTCCCAATGCTAGATCCAAGAGCTCTCGTTTTCTGAATTAGGTTCAAAATTACAAGGCTACGGAGTTCAACATAGATAGTCGTAAACTCAAAATTGTGTTGGTTGTTCACTGTCGGTTATAAAATAAAATATATTTAATTTTGATTTGTATTCGTTATCTGTGATAAAAATACTGTAAAAATGCGACTTAAAACTTTAATGTTATCAAAAAAGAATATTAATTCAAAACGCTCCTTTGACCGCAATGATACAAGACATTGCAAATTTGAATCCCCTAATAAACAATCTGAAGTTGCTAGATTTGAAAACGGAATTTAACTGACCTAATCCTTTATTAGGATTTACACAGTACCAATTTCGTGCTGAACTTTATAATTTCCGTTATTATTTTTAAAGAAAAATCACGGAATTGCTTGAGGCGAAAGTTGTAATTGCGTGATTGTCGGAAACGGATGAACTTCGTAAAAAGCTGGGAGGATATTGCCAAATGAAAACCAAACAAACTACTGAGAAAATCGTGCTTTCTCGGTCTTCGACTCCGAATGATTCTTTAAAATAGCGTCAACTTGAAAGTTCGATAAAAAAAAGGAAGAGAAAGAAAGAAAAATACAATTTTAAAGTTTAGAGATAGCTTTGTATCCCAGTTTACAATTGAAGGCGAACTTTTAAATAATACCAATATTAGTGATATATGAAGAAGAGAGCAACTTTCTAATTTTTGTTGCGTCTGATTGAACGACTGAAAATCAGAATATATGAATATATATATCCAGAAGTTTTTATTTACTTTTAACAGCCAGCAAACTTTGATTTTCAGTCTTTAAAACAAAATAACCGCTATATTAGAGCCGATACCCTGTGTTGGGCTATATTTAGATAAACGGAATTACAAAATAAAATTAGTTAAATTAAAAATATTTCATGTTATTTCAGATACCCCAAAAAAATGTAAGATATGTATGTAGATATTAGGACGGAACGAAATTAGCACTTTGGCAAATTTTGGAAGTTCACTTTGCATAAGCTGTGCTTTCATATCACATGGAAGGCAAACAAACAATTTTGAATAATTCGATATTTTAAACTCCTTGCTGCGGAAAATGGTATGATTTTAAAGCACTAATATTTTTTTCTTCTTTTGTTTGCTTTCCAAACATGAAAACACAACTTTTGCACATGCAGGCTAAGTAAAATTCCAAAATTTGCACAAAAAAGGCTAATTTTGCTCTATTAAAAATTATTTTATTTAAAAAATAAATAAATACACTCTGGCTCATAATTCGATATTTTAAAGTCCTTGTGGCGGAAAATAGTCTCATTTTAAGGAACTAATATATTTTTTTTTCTTTTGTTTGCTTTCCAAACATGAAAACACAACTTTTGCACACGCAGGCTAAGTAAAATTCCAAAATTTGCACGCAAAAAAGGCCATTTTTGCTCTATCAAAAAAATTTCTTATTTAAAAAATAAATAAATACACTCAGGTTGAAAAGGTTAATAAGGTAAACTCAAGTAAACGCGTATTTACTTAATTAAATTTTAAAACAAATTCCAATGTCGGCCAGATTCCAACATTTTACGATTTACACTCATTGTAAATTCAACTTTAAAAGGAGCGACTCAAAGAAAATGTTGACGCAAACTGCATTTTTTTATAAAATTTACTCCGCGTCCTTCCTCGCATCAATTGACCTACATTGACACTACAATTGTAGCCAACAAGGCGATAAGTAAACGAATATAAATAAAACGCGCCAAAAACGATAGGAATTTCCCTCTTGGCCACAACTTGCTGTGTCACAACAAAAGGTAAAAAACTGAAAAAGGATCCACTGCCTAAGTGCTTTTTGATATAACCGGACAAAAATGAAAAAAAAAAAATCGAATACGGTTTATCATTTTCTCACGTTGCATGAAAAAGAGAAGAGGAAACATGAAATTAGGTTTTAAAAATTTTAAATAAACAAACGCAACATTGGTTCCCCGGAAGGGAAATAGCACTCTCAATTCAAATTCAACGTAGAAAAATAATCATTTAATTATTGAAAGGTTTAACTCAAAAAGGAGGTAGCTCCACTGTTCATGTATTTGCAGTGTAATTTAATGCACGAAAATAAATCTGCTTCATTTAACATCAGAAAGTTGTAACTAAGAGTGTTAATTGAAAAAAAAAATAATAATAAATAAATAAAATAAAAGTATTTTTTATTATAATAATATATAACTAAATATATAAATATAATAGTAATTTAAATAATGAAAACACAAAAGTAATATAGTAAATATTATACTAATTAACTATAATAAAATAAAAAAATCTTATGTTTCAATGGAATTTTTTTTTATTAATGAATTACTTATAATGCTCACGAATTGTAGGTTTCAGAGATTTTTTTTTCTCTTTAAAAAAAACATAATACATATTTTTGGGTAACAATTCAAGAAAGAGGTAGCTCAAACAATCACTATAAGATAATTTTGAGCAAAAAAATATGCAACTTTATGAGAAAAAAAATAATAATTTTACGTAATTTAAAATCTTCAATTACTTTTTTTTAAAATATTTTTCTGAAAATGGAAATTTGGGAATTACCTCGTTTTATCAGCAAACTCTGTTGAAATTCATAAGAGAAAATTCTATGTTTAAGAGGCTATTTTGTAAAAAAGAATGAGAAATTAAATTTAAAAAAATGTACAGATAAATTTTCCAGATAGAGTGTTACTCTTTAGTGTCAGAATAAAAATTGGAGCATCCAAAGGGTTGATTCACAAACTAGAGAAAGCAACCAAAAGGGTAAATTCACAAAATATAACGAAAACAATTCTCGCACAAGATAATGTAAATTAGTGCATAAATTCACAAACTAGAAAATACGTGAAATTTGTTTTAGGTGCTTAGCTTTAGTTATAAGCATTTTTTATACAAACTTCTTCTTAAAAAGAAAAAAAAAATTACATTTTTCATAAATTAAAAGTTTGAAATTATATTAAACCTTTTTCAATAACATGTCTCCATTTCTATGCATTTAAAAAGCGAATTTGAAATATTTAAATAATTAGTCAATTTTTCGATTATTTTTCTCTAAGAGTGAAAATTTCTCAGAATATTGTGGTTTAGACTAGATTGATTGCAGTTATATATATTTTTTTTAATTGGTATTTCACTTTAGATAAATTGTTTAATTGCTTTAACATAATAATCAAATAAACTAAAAAAAATTGTCCTGTAAGAGAAGGAACCACAATCTATCCTTTTTTAATTAACAAATTTTTCTTTAATCTTATATATTGTATGCTTACATTAAAATTACCAAAATTAAACAACATCATATTAAATAGAACTGTAATCGATTAAGACAGAAAATTTAACTTTCTTAGATTTTCTACTTATATTATCCCTGCGCCTTTTAATTCAAGCTTCAGGTGACCTACTTCTAAAACAGCTGTGAAAACTAACTTTGTTAGATGAAACCGTAAGTAAACAGACAATATTAATTTTCGCAATGTAACAAATGAAAGCTGTTAACAATTATAGAATCTGGAGAAAGTTAACAATTGTTGAGTCTCGATACGGAAATTCTACAAATTATTTCGTTCATCTTTTTATCAATTGAAAAATCTAAATTTTTCCTTTGTTTTTATACCAAACTGTTAAATATTTTTATATCTGAACAAGCCTACCCGGAATATTACTTAGGTATTTCTCTCTCAACTTTCTTCTGGCACCTGTGAACTTTTAGGACGGTTCCTAACTGTTTTAGACATCTGAAGACAAATGGGGAAGAATGATTTATGTTCATTTCTTACTAAGATGACGATTGGATCGCCATCTGTTGTTGCATATGGAGGATTACTAAGTTTTGATAAATCAATTAAGTGAAAAATCGGTTCATACTTCGAGTTATTACTCAGTGAAAATGGGCTTTACAATGGAAAACCCCTTCCTTTCCGCGTGCACGTTTTTTTCTCCCCCCTCCCCCGAATGAGCTTTTACAGGCTTAAACCTTTCTTGCCCCGTGGTCTTCATATTTGTACTTTTTCCTAATATAGTATAGCAATTTCTTCGTAATTTTTTTCTTGTGTCAACAGTCTAAAAAAATTATCAAAAGAATCATTTTTCTTTTCTGATGAATAATTGTAATAAAGCATATATTAACCTAAATTGCTTAAAAGGAAATTAATTAAATTTATACATTAAGACCAATTTAAAGAAAAGAAGATTTATCCAATTATTTTATTATATCTGAAGAAGACTAACTTATTTTATTTCGATTATAAATTCTATAATCAGTAAAAAAAATCCTATAATCAGTTAAGTTTTTTTATAATCAATTTTTAAAAAAAATGATTTGTGTTACTTATGCCAAGATAAGACTGTACCATAGAAACAAGAGAGTTCAAAATTGGGCGTTATTTGGAAATATTGGCAGGAGATTTTTTTTTTTTTTTTTGTATACCTGTCACTGGGTGCTGAACACAAATCTGCATTTTGCGACCAAAAAAAAAATTTTTTTTCTTTCCATTTTTTGGTTCAAGATAAATTTCTGTTGGCAGGTTTGAAAACCAAAAAAAAAAATTCCAAGAAAATCAATACATACGTTTTGATCGTAAGGAAATTTATCTTATATTTTGAACGCAAGGTTTTAAATTTTTTCTCAATCAAATAATTACGAGCATGAGAAAAAAGTCTGTAGCACAGGAATGATGTCTCTATACCTCAACAGTAAAATTAGGGAGGATAATTAATAGAAGTTTGAAGAAAGATTTATAAAAAAATTCTCTGGTCAGGTCATTTTACGTTAGAATAAAAATATTTCTACTCACTCGAGTAACTATAATTTTTCTTAAATCTTTCCAAAATCATAATTTTTAGGATCTTCTTTTTTCATTTCTGATTCATTCTGCTTCTTAAATTGTTTCTCAATTTAACTTAAGAATAAACTATGCCAGTTTACCTATACCCCTCATCATTGTACTCCCAGCCCCCTCAGGGAAGTTTATCTCTTTATTCCCTTTCGGAATAACCATTATTTTCTTAAAATTTATCTTAAAACCACGATTTCTAATCCTTACGAGCACTCTTTCTCTTTCAATTTTTATGCAAATAAAGCTTGGAAAGTGAGTTTTTTTTTTCCGCCTTTATAATTTTATATACTAAAGATCAAAAATAGTCCCCTCCCCGCGTGTGATCCCTTCTTTTCAGGATCTTTACTGTCTTAATTTTAATTTTTTTTTTTTTTAATTTCTAAGCTATCAAACTTTAGAATATTTCCCTTGGTATATCGAGACATATAAAAAGATAACACAAAACAAAAATTATTTTACAAGGGGAAAAAATAGAAGAGAAAACAAAGTTTAAACAATACACATACATAAATTACTTAAATACTGCAGAATGCATGTCAAAGTTTATATAAATTATTATCTATTACTTTTATCATTAGCCTTTCTTACTGTTTTCATACTATTTTTCTATTTCCTGTAAAAAGCTCATAACGAAGACGAGACACACATAAAGGGATACAATTAACATCACACATTTCAATTGACCGTTAATTTCTCATATAATGAATGTTAGATTAGAACCAGAAATTATAGTTGCTTCAGAAAATGACAGCTCTAATTCCGAATTCAAGAAACATGTAAGAATTCTAGAAAGACTAGGTGGGTTTCTTATATTTTTAGAATTTTTCTGAGTAATGATATAAACGTGAATTACAGTAAATGCTCAGTAGTAGAGTGCAATATAATAATATACTTATTTTCATTTAAAAAAAAAAAAAAAAGGACATCATGAAATTGAGGCCAAACATGGAGCCTCCTTAAAAATTATAATTTGAAGAAAGGAAGCACTCGAGAGGGACTATTATTGTTCTTCAGTAGAAGTATAAATTTATAGAAAAATGAAAATTTAAATTTTCAGTTAGTTGCCAGTTGCCGGTAGGGGTAGACTCTAATAACTTAATTGCCACTTTTTTCCAAACTTTTTTTTTTTTTTTGCATAGATTAATTTACATTTTAAAAAAAAATAATTATATTCGAAACAATCTACGACTATAAAAGAATAATTGAACAGCAAAAATGTGACAAAAAGTAGTTAAACGTACTGACTTTAAAGAATTTTATTTAAAAATATTTGGGGAAGCGAAATACATTTAATATACACATTACAACTTTGAAATATGTGAATTGTCAATCAATTTGTCTTTCCATCACAAATTGATTGATTCTAAAGGATCAAAATTTTGAATGGAGACAATTAACATTTTAATGAAAATTACTATGATGTAACTTTGTCATCAAACTATTTTCAAAATATAAATAAATGATGGGAAAAAGTGACTGGTTGTAAATTGAATTTAAGTTGCCACTTTTTATTGTTGACTCGCGACGTGGTAAGTGGATTTTCAGGTCTAGTTTTAGGGAAGGTTTTAAGAAAATAATAGTTATTCCAAAGGACAAAGGGATAAAATCACCTCAGGTGACTGGGAGTAAATTAACCGGAATACTCACAAAAGTGCGATTCCAACTTTAAGAAGTGGAATGAAAAATCTAAAATGAAAAAATACCTAAAATTGTGATTTTGGGGAAGGTTTAAAAAAATTATGGTTATTTGAGGGGGGATGGAAATATTTTTTTCACAAATAACAAGACCTGGCAAGAGAATTTTTACAAAATTTTAAACCGCTATTTAATTATCTTCCCAATAATCCATTTTCTTACGTTCGTAATTCTTTGATTTAATACCCTACGGTAAATATGTAGATATAAACCTAGTAGGAAGTTTTCTCTAGTTTTTAAATATACCATCAGAAATTCTCTATCTAAAAATAAATAAAAAAAATATCCATATTCGAAAAACGAGGTTCCAGAAAAAATTTTAGTCGCAAAATACGGATTCATGTTCAGCACCCTAAAAAATACATCAAAAAAAAAAAATTCCAGTCAATTTCTCCAGGTTAGTTTCTCTACTGCCAGGACTATTATTCCTAATTTATTGGCCATGAAATTCATTTAAATTATTTCCCTCATTAAATACAAGAGAAAAAATTGTTAGCTAAAAAAGTACACAGAGACTTTTATAGTAATGTACACCAAACAAAAGACTAAATTTTTTTTCTTGAGAATCTTACTATAGTATATAGGTCACTGCGTATTTTATCCTTAGCATAAGATAATTATAATCTGTGCTTCTTTTTCTTAAATCAGAAACTTGTAAAAAGTGATAATATTTTTAAGAGGCATGCAAAAACATTAAATTTTTATTCTAATAATTTAATTAAAGGATGTATCAAATAATGAATTTAGTCAAATACCAAACAATTAATAAATGGGTAATTATAATTCTACAACCTAATAATTCCATAGCAATAATCTAATTTTAGTGATAATTCAAAAACTTAGTCCAGATTAGTAAAATCCAAATAGACCAAGTATTTTACATAGTAAATTAATTGGTCTATTTGGATTTAGCTACTGATAAACTTCTTTGACAGAAACTTAGCAACTCTTTTTCTTAGACATATTTCTTCCTCAAGATAGAGTGTCTTATATTTTTCTAGAATAGCATAAAAACAAACTCAGTACAGGAGCAAGCCTTTTTGACAAGGCTTCAAAACAGTGCACATCCTTACGAGCCCTCTTCCCTTGCTCTTTTAAATTATACTAAAGAAAATTTATTTCTGTTCTTAAACTATTAATGATAGAGTATTATTCGACAACACTATACCTTTAAAAAAAGGACTTTACTTTATTAAATTGGGAGAGCACTTACATTCTTTTAAAACAGTTGTAGATATCTTTTCGGAAATTTAATGCAATAAAATTATAAGATTTGTAATAATATGGAGTAGGTAATTTAATTTTGCAAGTTTGCCTGTCTTTAGATGTTTTAAAATTTACTATTATTTTTTTAATTCAGGGTTGGGTATTTGACATGCACGTGACACGTCTAAAACCTGTTGAAAAGTGTCAAAAACCTGGGACAAGTTTCTTTTTTGTCTTGGGGATATTTTATTAGATATTAAATCATGACTAATTAGAAATTAAATATGTTACTATAATTATGATACATATTATACATAATTTATAAAAAAAATATAGCTAAAATTATTAAAACTACTAATTGTTTTTTTTTTGTTTTTTTTTACAAAAACATGTTACTTTTAATAACTTTAAGATCAATATTATTTGCTTTATAACTATTCAGTTTATATTACAGATACTAACTGTGAGTTGCTAATTATTATCAGCTATATATTATCAATCTAAATATTGATTTTATTTCTTTTATGACACAATCTAAGCAGTTTTTTTGATTAAATAAGACTAAAGTGGTCGGCAATAATTGTCTGATTGCAACATATAATTTTTTTTTTAATTCTTAATATTTATTACTACTTATATGCGGGGAAGCAGAATATGTCTCAAGATGCAGACAAAGTTTTGAAGGAAATTCAGGCAGTCACAGGGAAATTTTTGGTTAAAAAAATTCTTTCAAAAAAATGTGTCGCTTCACAAAATTTTTCAATGTTAAAAAAAAAACATTAAATGTCATGACGTGAATTCCTTAAATTTATGAGTGGGACCTTTAATGTAATAAACTACATTACTATTTCAATATATATTTTGATTAGTATTATTTTTAAAACATATACTCGTTCACACAAGAATTGTACAAAATCAAGTGAACTTTTTTGCTTATGTAAACTTTAGTTTCCAAAAATATTTCTAAAAAAAAATTATATTACTAAAAAAAGAAAGAAAAAGACTAAAATTTTTGGGAAAATTTCGATCCAAAAAAAAAAAAAAAAAAAAAAAAAAACTTTTTNAAAAAAAAAAAAAAAAAAAAAAAAAAAAATGTTCTGAGTAAATATCAGGGTCTGAGAATTTTCTGCATTCTTGCTTATATGTACATGAATATTTTCAATAAATCATGACTATAATATATTCTCTGATAAATAAACTAATTATAATTTTTAAAAAATATAAATATTTGTTTATTTGAATTTTATTATGTTATAACAGTTGCAGTATGACTATATTCTAGTCTATACAGCTGAGTATCAATTCAAAGAATAGTTTCTAATTTTGATCTTATTTAAACAAAACTGAAAGATGAGCTTGGAGTACAGAAAGCTTCGAAACTATTTATCATTATTTTTTTAATCATATGCTTTGGGGAGAAGAGGAGTTAAAATAGGATTAAATGAAAATTGATTTTACATTTAATGTTGTTGTAGTTCATTTACGTCGCAATAGAGCTGCACAATGGGCTATTGGCGACGGTCCAGGAAACATCCCTGAGGATGATCCGAAGACATGCCATCANCAATTAATCAAAGGGCTTAATTAAATCATTTTATTATGTTATAATAGTTGCAGTATGATCAATTCAAAGAATAGTTTTTAATTTTAATCTTATTCAAACAAAACTGAAAGATGAGCTTGGAGTACAGAAAGCTTCAAAACTATTTATCATTATTTTTTTAATCATATGCTTTGGGGAGAAGAGGAGTTAAAATAAGATTAAATGAAAATTGATTTTACATTTAATGTTGTTGTAGTTCATTTACGTCGCAATAGAGCTGCACAATGGGCTATTAGCGACGGTCTAGGAAACATCCCTGAGGATGATCCGAAGACATGCCATCACAATTTTGATCCACTGCAGAGGGGATGGCACCCCCTCCCCCATCGTTAGTCCGACGACCTGTACGCGAAGTTGAGCACGTTACGGTAGAACAGTTTAACAAAGACCAATACCGCACACCCTTGGTCCCTACGCAGACTAATCCAAGTGGTCACCCATCTGCACACTGACAACATATAATTAAAAAGATGCTTATTAAGCATTTTTTTACAAGATGATTGCTTTTGTATTTTTATTTTTAATTTAACAAATTATAGGATTGGATGAATTGCAATTTGGCACACTTTTATTTACATTTATTTAACATTTTCTACAACAAAATTTGGGTTTTTGACAGTAATTTTTTAAAATTTAAGTAACTTGTTTAAAATCAAAACTAATAGGTCAAAACTGAAGCAATTTGGCTAAAACCAAAATATTTAGGTTAAAAACGGTCAACTCCTTTATCAACTGATTTTAATCAGATCAACTAAGTTAAAATTAGAACTTAATGGAATTATAAAATCTTATGTCTCTAAGGTAGGGTATTAAATTTAAATGAGGTGTGTCTCCAAGTAAAATTTATTAATCTAGAATTCACAGTTAAAGTACTGTCGTCTTTTAAATTTAAAAGAATGAATCAAAAAATGCTTTACTGTAAGAGACTACCAACAAAAATTGCATTGTGAGGATACTTCTTTTAGAATTAATTTGTGTGCCTAGCGAGTATGTCCATCACATAGTGTCTGATGACAACCTATGTCAGTGTTAATGTACTTGCAATTAATACTTGGCAGGCTTTGCAATACTTTGCTTTAAGATAGCTGCCATTGATGTAGTTTTACCCATATCTCAAAGTCAAAGTGTGAAACTGTCATCACTATGTCAATAGACATAATTACTGTGTTTTTAGAACACCTAGATAATGACACTAAGATAGTTCAATATTTATTCTAAAAAAATTCCCAAAGGTCCTTAAAAATTATTTAAATTCAAAATTTATTACATATTTTTATAATAATGAATTTTGTTAGACACATAATAAATACACAAACGATAATTTTGGATCAAGAAACAGAAAAAAGGAAATAGTTTTTATTCAATTAAACAAACGAAGACAATCTCCCTGTACTAACAGATGGTTTTATTATTAGCTTGATAATTATGACAGGGAAGCTGTAAAAAAATCTTACGCACATTGATAGTAACAGTTGCACCTTGAGAAAAATTTTAACTTTGAAGAACCAATAGAATCCAAAAATAAATAATATGTAAAGAAACGAAAAAAGAAATAAATCTAGATAATGGTTGCCTTCATTGCAAAGTTTATCATTTTCTTACATAAAAGGCTCAAACAAATAAAGTTTGGGATCTGAGGACTCAAAATTTACCATTACGTCCAATTTAGGACATAAAATCTATCTAACAATAAATTATATGCTTCAAATAATATATTTAACAAAATATGGTAAGCTTTTATTATTTAGAAAAAGAAAAGTATCATAAAAATGATTTTCAAGCAAATGTTTATAGACAAAATACTGAAAGCCAGCAAAGGAACTAAATTTCAAAGAAAGGGGAAAACGTGAAAAACTAATAATTGTTTACATTAGGAAGTCTTTATTTTATGATTGTATAACACTGTCACATTGAACATTTTTTAAGACCTCAGCTGGATGAGATGTTGTTTTACATTTCTTATTACAAATACGTGTTGCATATCATTGTGAATGAAAAACCATTCACAGTTCAATCAATTTAAGACATTTCAAGCAGTAGGATAAAGTTTGAGCGATCAAGAATTGAGATATGAAGTACTGAATATTTAAATATAATTTAATTGAAAAGAAAAAAAGTGTTTATTATTTGTTACCTCAAGTGAAGGAGGTGATAGTAAGAGTTATTTAGATGTTAAAATTCTTATAAGATAAGCTTTAATCATATATGTTTTTAGAATTATCTATATTTAGACAGTTGGACATCATTAATTACAAAGCAAAATCTAGAGTATCAAATGTAAGTTGGGAACAAAAAAATTAGGAAGAGTCTAAAGCTGCAGATATCATTAGAAAAGGAAAAAATAAATGGGAGAGCAGAAATAGTAAAACCTTTAGTATTAAATGCTCAATTAAAAAAAAGTTAAGTATTTCAGATAAAATGCATATTTGAAACATTTAACTAAATTCAGAAAAATGAAATTACACTTAGATATTTATCGTGCAAAGCTTAAATATTTAGTTTAAATTTTATCTCACACAGTTTTTTGTGATGGGGAGGGGGAAACACACACACAAGAAAAAGCAAAATGTCATAGTTTTATAATCATTAAAATTGTTTTATCCTAAAATACCAAATACAGAGTATCATGTTCTCAATTTCCTCTAACAAAAGTTACAAAGTAGTTACAGTGACCGCCATAAATAAAATCACTAGATTATAAAATAAGCCACTTTTTAAAATTAAATCTGCAAGAACAGAATCATAACAATATCAAAACATGCAAAAATTATCTTTTAAAAAAATGCATTTCACTGGTTTGCACAATAAAATTTTTTATTAGGCATTTGTTTAAAATTTGGAAAACTCCGCTTTTTCTAGTTTAAATAATTAGAATTTTCTATTTTCTCAAGTAATTTTAAGAGATGAGTTATATAAATAACAAATTTCATCTTGCATTTTACAAATAAAAAGAACAAAGTTACAGATGTAAATTGAAATTTTTGTGGAAATTGAAGGGTGAGAGTTAAAAAATTTATGGAGGTGGAGTGCAAAGGAATCCAAATGAAAACTATTTATGAATAAATAAAAGTTATGGAATGGCTATCATCATTAAATGTTAATGATCATCACTCATTAAATAAGGTAAAATCTTGATATTTTATACTGAACTTTAAAGCAAAGAAAAAGAAATATTGAAAATTAGGACCTTTCTATAAAGTAAAAATTGCAGCTCATATTTAATTAAAGTACTAAATGTTGATTCAGTAAAAATAAAATAATTTAACTCATTGTGCATCTTTAAAGTTTAAATTTGAAATTTTTTTTCTCTAAATGTTAATACTCTGGTTTATTAAATCAAATAAGATCTAGTTTATAAAATCATGATTATAATATGTAGCGGGCACAGTATTACATTTTAAACGTAAGTGAAAAACTCATTTTAAAATATATTTTTCCTCTAACTCTATGAAACAAATTTATGTTTAAAAATAAATATATATAATTTCAGCTTTAGTGTGACCAATATGACAATGATAGAAATATTTTCTGTCTAAAGGGTGTCTTGCAATATCTTTACTTATTTACTTCAAAACATTATGCTAATGAACTTTCAGTGCAACTGACTCGAATGTTCTTCGCAAACATTTAGTTTTGAAAATTTTGATTTTGTGAAAAACACAGTTTTTTGATCTAAATATACATATATATATATATATTCTGCACTGAATAACTAGAATAAAAAAAAAGAACCTTCAAGGACTGATATTTCTATATTAAAATACTCTCCAATACTTTTTTATAGTAACATCTTACACTGTTAACAAACAGTATAAAAAAGCTCTTAAAAATGGAAATAAGTAATTATTTTTCGGTTATTCATAACAAGTTTCCTTTTCATTATACCTGAAATATAACTTTATATAGATTTTAATAAAATATACTATTTATCTTTCTTTCTTACGGAAAAAAAAGTCATTCAGTAGAAAAAACTGACATTTATTGGTGTAAAGGGGAAAAGAGAGATGTAAAACAGAAAAAAAAACAATGGAAAAGAGAACTTAGGGGGAAAAAATAAAGTCTATAAATAAAAATTGTTAGAGGGTAAAGTTTTTTTTTTTTTTTTTTTGCAGTCCTGAAGAGAATTATGATCTTGTATTCAAAAATGCTGCAATAATAAATAGTTTAGAACAAAATTCGTCACAAGACATAAAAAACATTATGGAAAATTTCAAAAACACAAAATGTATTAAGATAATAGAGAAGCAGTCGCCTAAAAATTGACTAGTAATTAATTTGAGCAAGAACTTAAATGCAGCATTCAAAATCAGAAGTAATCTCACAGATGACAAAAACATGGCATAAAGTACAAAGAAAGTCTTCTATAGCCCATGGAAATACCAACTACATGCAAACACATATTATGTATCAGAAACATTTAAAAACATAAAAATTTTAAAAGCAGTAAATAAAATCATAGGTAGTTCAATGATCTGAGGTGACTAAAACATGATTTGGATCAGAAAAAATAATTTTCAGTGGTCCATAGGATTATCAAACAGCCAATATTAATCACATCACCAGTGCATTATCCTCTACAAGTCACTCTCTTCCCCCATAGTCACACATGCATCAGATTTATCATTCAAAAAGTTTAACTGATTGTTAGTACTGCTGCCATCTATACTCAAAGATATGTTATTTTTATACAGTATATAAGGCGGAGAAGTGATAGTAGAGGGGTCAAGCAGTGGCACTTAACCATAAAAGAATACTAGTAATAAAGTATATCAGTCAGTGTCACTTAACCTTAAACAAGTTAATAAAAAAACATCGGTGCAATATGAACTTTAAATTACATAACTGATAAACCTCTGATTCTATTTTTCAATAAAAACTTTTTTCCTTCACATTTTTACCTTTGACTTAAATTTTGTTCTCATTTTGACAGAAATTGATCACTTATCAAGGGCTTTTATTCTTCTTGCTATATTGACCAGTGTCCTACAGAGCATGCACTAACATAAAAGTGGTGCCGCACTAACATAAAAGTGGTGCCAGTAGCCAAAAGAGGCTAACCAAACAGGCATTGCGATATGAACTTTAAATTATATAATTGATGAACTTCCGATTCTATTTTTCAATAAAAACTTTTTTTCCAATTTATACTATTAACTTTAATTTAATTTTGCTATCATTTTGACAGCCACTTGATCACAAATTGAGGGCTTTTTTTCTTCT
Source organism: Parasteatoda tepidariorum (assembly GCF_043381705.1). NCBI lineage: Eukaryota > Metazoa > Arthropoda > Arachnida > Araneae > Theridiidae > Parasteatoda > Parasteatoda tepidariorum. The sequence continues at coordinate 42,760,143 of NC_092214.1, read as the reverse complement.
TGTTATATTGGCCAGTGCCCAACAGCGCATGGACTAACATAAAAGTGGTGCGAGTAGCCTGAAGAGGCTAACCAATCAGACGTTTAACCATTGCATCATCAAACTTTATTAGTGGTCTGCATGATCAACAAAATTGGTTATTTTATCCTTCATAAAAAGCTAAAATATGCCACTTTTAAATAATGAAAACAGTCATAAATAGTCTATTAAAAACTAAACATATTAGCTACATGAAATAATAATCTGAATAGATTAATAAAAAATGTCAGATAAAGCAGTTCTTATGGCGTTATTAGTTACAGAAAGGCTATACTCAACTATATATATTTTTAAAATACAGTTTATTAGTTAGCTTAACTATCTTTTAATAAATACATAAATGTGAGTAAAGGAGCATTTAAGTTGATAAAAATATTTTTAAATTTTTTAGTGCACCAGTAGTATTGCCTATGGAGCAGTACATCTTCATGTTTACAAATTCTTCAAACCCCTCAGTAGTTATTTTTAAAGATATCTTTCAAATGGCAATCCTAATGTATACAAACATCACAGTTTTTATCAACTTAAGTTCGTGACTTACTTGAAGTTATTTAAATAACAGAAAATTAACTACTTATGATATCAATAACTATAGAGGATGTAACAAATTTCTTAAGAAGAAAAAACATACCAAGACCACTATTTTCATCTGCAATAGGCATTTTTCGCATTCAAACTTTAAAGTATGTACAAGATTATCTGGAAGAAAAAAAAAGTGTTCTATGAGATTACAACAAACAATACCTGAAAATAATTAATTTTTAAAAATTTTAACTAATATGTAAATAAAATTCCTGGTTACTTCAAGCAATCTAAGAAAAAAATTTTAAAGTGCTAAAACCAGAGATTAATTTCTCTATCTTATCATTTTATTGCAATTATCACCTTGCTACCCGGGTATTCAATATATCTAAATATTTTTTTTTTAATTATAAAAAACCTTAAAAAATAAACTTAATTAGCAAAATAAAAACACTTAAGATTTTAAAATGCAGGTTTCGACAGATTTCTTAAATAAATTAAAAGTTTATTGTTAAAATTAAGATTTGGATATATAAGTTCAGTTAAAAGAACATTAAATTCTCATCTTCAGAATGTACTATAATGAGAATATGTACTGTACTGTAATGAAATAGATATTAATAAATGGTTCTGATATCTTTCACGATAACAAACTATATATAAGATGTTTTTCAATAGAAGAATTGATTAGTATTAATTAGCTAAAGGTAATATTTGATGTTAATTATAGACAAGAATAACTCATTGTTTTCCTAGCTCTATTGAAAGTTTTTAAAGCTAAGTGATATACAGCCCTGTGGTAGAATTTTTTCAGGATTTCTGAGACTCTCTAGCACTAATATCATCTCTCTTCAAGATACTTCTAATAATAATAAATATATATGATATTATTTTAAAGTAAAAGAAGTACTGTGTTTCAAAAGTGAAAAAAAACAACAACTTTTTAATTTTTAATTGAACATGCAATTTTTTATTTGGGAGATATTAATACATGAGTGATATTCTCGCATTTTGTTTGGAGAAAAAAGCACTGATTATTTTCTTTTTCGCATATAGTGAATAATCACATTGAAAAAAACTTGAAATCCGCAGCATTAACTACCGAAATAAAAATCAACAACGGGGTTACTCAAGTGTGTGTTTCGTTTTGAGATTCGGTTGCTGTAATAAATAGCGTCGTATCAAAAGTATTTCAAAAACTATGTCAAAATCTATAAATATAACTGCAGAAAAAAAAATCGATAATCATTGCATTAAAAAGTAAATACTCAAGTGCGCAATTCGAATTTCTCATATTGTCTGAAATATATAGAGGCATTGAAAAACCATATGAAAATCAATACCAGTAACTGCCGAAAGTACAATCAAAATGCTATGCGGATTTACGATACTATCTGCATAAAATGAGCGCATCAAAAAGTGATTACTTAAATGGGCTATTCAAATTTTACGTGTAGATATATTAACTGAGAAATAACCAGAATTTTAAAAGCCCCAGGGCATTACTAGCAATAACTGCCGAAAAGAAAAGAAAAAAAATATGAAGAAATCACACTAAAGGTAAATAAGTGCAATAAAATTTTATAAAAAGACATCGAAATTTTTTTAAAAAAAATATTTGAAAATTCGTAGCAATAACTATTGAAAAAACAATGGAAACACTGCATGGATTAACGATGATATCGCCGCAAACCAAGTGTTTTATAGTGATTTCTAGAATCCGCAATTCGAACTTCACGTGCCGTAAAAATATCAATATTTTTAAAAAAAGAAAGAAAATCAATAAATGACCTGAAAAAAACATCAAAATTCCAAAATAAATAAATAAAAATTCCTAGTAATAATTGTTGAAAAAAATGTTCAAAACACTACATATATTTATGATGTAATCGGTGCGAATTGTGAGTGATGATAAAGTAAAGTTTCAAATGCATGATTTAGAATTTTCATATATATTTAGAATTTTCAACATAATATAAATATTGAATCGATTTTATTTCATCCAAATTAAAAAATGATAATAATAATGTGTTGCACTGATTAATTATTTTGCTACAAATATGAATTTTTAACTAAATCTACACTCACAGTCATATTTTATTAATATGATGTTTTCAAAAAAAAATGAAAGAAAGAACATGATTTCTAGAGTGAACTATCCTTTAAATTTTGGATTTTTCGTCTTATATTATTTATTTGAAATTCTAGCTGAAGCCAGTTATTATCAACTTTTTTTTAATTCTCAAACGAGAGTAGAAAAATCATGGGAGTTTCTTATCCCCTCTGATGTGTGGGGAGAAAAGCATCTTTTGAATATAATTCCGCAACAAAAGAAAATGCTTCAAAAATTTATAAAGAAAAGAAAACCATAATTTTTTATTTCATAAAACAAACATTTTTCTGCGAGAACCTTGAAATGTTCTGCGACAATATCGCCATGATTCTGACAAGGGGATATACACTTAGTGATATACTCTTAATATAAAATATTCTAAAAAAAAAATTTACTTTGTGGATGGTTGGCCATAAAAGGGTAAGCACAGATGGCGCTGGGGGGTTAACACAACGTAAAACTTCCAGGTTACTAATTCTGATGGATTTTTACGTTTAAGCTAGAAAAAGTGAGCCATCTAATACTATTATACTTGCAGTATTTACAATATCTGCAAGCATGCTATGACCCTATCAAAAAATAACAAACTGCGATAATTTACACAAATATTGCCAAACGAGGGAAAAAACTCTCATGGCAAACTTTACACTTCATTTATGCCATGATATTAATTTTCCAAAAATGCGTTTTAGCCTCACAAACTGTTAGAAATAATAAATTACAGAAAGCTCTTATAAATAATAAAATTACGTATAAATTTAAACACAAATCACAATAATAAAACTTCCTAGAATATGAAGCCTGTTCACACATCGCTTCATAAGCATAACACATGCAGAGGGATACACGGAAAGTTTTCTTAATTTTTTCTGGTCTTAGGAAACTTGTTATTGTTTACATTCATGATTATAAACATCTATATTATCATTCACAGTATGTTGTGACACAAAAATAAAACTGTTCTGGAAATGTTTCCATTCAAGTATTATTTTTATTTATCCTTACTAGAAATTAAAATCATTTTGCAATAAATGTGAATCAGATTACTTAATAAAACTTGTTCATGCTTACGCATACGGGGATGTTTCCGTATCCTGATCTGTTCCGCCAACTACAATCACCAAGGTGCCAAATATATTTTAAACTTTCAATTTTTTTTTTAAAAAAACATGTGGCTGTTTGCCCAGGGAGGCTACGAGTTATACACTTCAAGTTGGTCCCGTTCTGTGATGTTTTTTTAGTTTCTCGTGGGCCGCTGCTCAGAAGTTTCCAAGACTTGGTGATTATTCTGCCACAGATCTGGTTACGGAAATCTCTCCATATGATGATTACATACTAATATAACAGAACATATTTATGATATAATTTATACCCAGGGATATCTTTATTCAATTAAAGAAATATATTGTTATAGAATGATAGCCATTACCAATGTAGCAGAATATATTAACAAAACTCTTAATAGGTATCTCAAACATAAAATAATTTCTCAAATTTTCTAATATATTAAAGAACATATGATTTTAAAAAATATTTTGAACTACTGCAACTAGTAAAATAGGAGATGAAAGTTTAAAAAAAACAGTAGGAAACATAAATGATAATAATATTTGGGAGCTTGCTGTTTACGCAACAGTAATGTTTACAATCGCGATGGCTGAAACTATAATTCACGATACCTTACCAAAATATAGAAAAAATAAATTTGAACATTCAAAAACTTTTAATATTTGAAACATGGTAGTATATTAGATCATATTTGGATTGATATTTTGAAGTGAAGTTTTACTCAAAATTTTTGGTTCGTTAACAAATCACGCAAGAATCAAACAAATATTTCAATATTTTAAATACCATATGACATACATTAAGAAATTTTGACACTTAATATTATTGAATTTAAAATGTTCATTATTAATTTTGTTTATACTACAAATCGTTTCCTGAATCAAATGTTCGTTATTAATTTAACTTAGAAATTTGTAATAATTACGAATCTCACTTGTTTCGGGAAATTGTGATGAACCTACCATTACTTAATAACAGCACAATTTTCAATATGTTGTACAATTTTCAACAGAGAGAAAAAAATAAAAACAATAATAATGAGAGGAAACGGTTTATTTACTTTCAGACTTCAATGGCCATTCAGATACCTGTCACTGTCACCACAAATAACGGAGAGTGATTTTGTAATGGATATTAAATAACAGCTATTTTATAGCTGTTACTCATTTTAAGGAGTTTTTGAAATAACCTGTTACTAAATATCAGTAACGCAGTATAATAAAGTAGCTGTTTCAGAAACTTAATTATCTGTTCCTGAAACTTAATTACCAGTTACTTTAAGTGATCTGTTTGCAACGCAATTGTCAATCAAAAAAGGCTACAGAGGGCGCTTATCGATTTCAACCTAGTAATAGGCAGCGGTTTTTACGATTTGGAAACCGATTAAAACATTTTATGCTTGGAATTTGTATGAAACTCAAAACTACATGGAGAATTCTACTTTAGAGTAAGGTCCCGCAGTGGACTGATCGTTAAGACAAGGTTCCCAGCAGATCACCGAAGTCAAGCAACACTGACTACGGTCAGTGTGCAGGTGGATGACCACTTGGATCAGTCTGCGTAGGGACTGAGGGTGGGGGGCATTGGTCCTCGCTAAACTGTTCTACCGTAAAGTGCTCGACTTCACGTGCAGGTCGTCGGGCTATCGAAGTGGGGGTGCCATCACCTCTGCAGAGGATCAAAATTGTGATGGCATGTCTTCGGATCATCCTCAGGGATGCTTCCCAGACCGTCGCCAATAGCCCATTGTGCAGCTCTAGTGAGACGTAGATGAACTACAACAGCTTAGAGTAAGCATTAGAAGAATTTTAAGCTAAAATTTCTGTTGAGATTGGGCCTAATTCTAGCGTTTTCGATTATGAGTCATGCTATGTGTCCATGAATTGTAATTTTAAAAATGTCTCACGTGATATTGAATCTTCTAATATTTATCGTTGAACACTGTATTAATTGTATTAAAATATCTAAATCGTTCGAGAATCGTACATATACGAAAATATATTAGAAAATATACTTAGAAAATATATAAGAAGCTTCAATTTTCAAAAACATCCTCAGAGTTTTATCGACTTGCTACAAGAAAAAGTGAAATTTTTTATTGTAAATGTTATCGTCAAAATTTGAAATCCGGCATTCTACAGAATGCAAGTAATGTATATAGTGCATAAACCGATGTATGAACCAATGACAATGTATGAACCGATTAATATATCACAGAAAAAGTATGAAAAACAAGTCTGCCATGTCACAACAAGTAAATTAATTTTAATTTCTTATTTTTTATATGAAAATTTTGCTTTTCTTAATATAAAAAAAGCACAAATTTTGGTTTGTATAACTTTCAGCTTTCTTAATGTATTTTGAATAAATATTTTTAATGCCACTCTCGTTATTTCTTCAGAATAACATTTGTATTTTCGTTAATGCACGTCATTTATATAAGTACCTGATCAGGACCTGTTTTCATAATTTGCCTAGTCATTCCGTAGAATGCTTAGGTGGTACTAATACAATGCTGAAGCATTATATACAATGCCATGGAATTCTGTAAAATACCGGCGTTTCATACTTTGGCAGTAAAATATGCATGTATTAACCGTTTTAATAATACAGAATAAGTATATCTTTTCAAGAAGTCAAATATAACTTGTCTTCTAATTTTTGAGATTTATACGCATTTTCCTTTTAAAATAAATATGCTACATTATAAATAAACTATTTGAATATAAACTGAGTATCTTGATTTTTCTCTAAAGCTAAGTTATGCATCGAAAGAACATTTAAAGATAAAATCGAAAAGCTCTTAGATTAAACCCTAGTTTAAATACATTTACAATGTATATTATGTATGTATATATGTAAATTTTTTCTCATAAATTACAATTATTTCTATTAATCATTTTTTTCAAATTGTTAAACAAAAAATGACCTTATGCGTTAAGGTAATCTATTACCATATGATTATATCTAAAAAGGATAGGGTATACTTTGTAGCGTTACTACAAGAAGTAACTACAATTATTAAATTCCCATTCACTTCATGAGGTTCCTCTAGATAAATGCTGGTTGACATTGTCGGTAATCAGCTAAACATATGGATGACTCGCGGACGTGATCTGAACACGACAGTCTCGACCAACACGCCTATCTCGACTGAAGAGCCAACTTCGATTTGAAACGACCTAGTTCGATGAATGGTTCACAGTGTACAATTGACTTGCTATTTGTGACTGTGACAATGTCCTCCTCTCCCTGTTGATACTCAGTCTCGATCACACACAACGGGAGCCTGTGCACACTCAACTACTAATTGCAACACAGGAATGACCGCGCCCACAATTGTGATCTTAAAATAGCTCTCACAACCAGCACTAAAAACCTAGTGATCTTAATACAGCTCTCCCGGTCTCTCGCAAAACAGCAATGAATCAACTAATGGTATCTGTTCATCGAATTATATCACATATAAAATTCTTGTGGGGGAATAATGTAACTAAAACTACAATTATTCTATTCCCATTCATTAGTATATAAGACCATTTATTTGTACATTTCAGCAGCTGAAGCAGAATCATTTTGCGAGATGCATTGTGGTTAATAGGTTGATTAACTTTTAGTACATTTTAATTTGGAGCTTAATCTTTGATTGTATATTTTATGCCTTATGTCATATATTTTAGTATCCTAGTAGACCATCAAACTTTCATTTCCATAATAGTTGATTTTTCACATGATAAAGGGTTGGTAAAGGATACGTGACTCTCTCCTCGTGAAAGTATTAACCAGGAACGATCGACCTGTCCTCCAATGATAGAGAAATGCTTAAACCTTCCCCCATCTCTTTGAAAAAGGCACTGTTACTGATAAGAATATAGAAGTGTTTTCGAAGCCTTGTATTCCCTTTTCTAGGGTTTCAGTTGGTATTGATTCCAGTGGCGTACGCAAGGGAGGGGTTTAGGGGTTTAAACACCCCCCTTGAGCCCAGATAAAATGGCAAAAATAAAAATTTTACAAGAAATTATGCGTGCTATTATATTTTAAGACTATATATTTTTATTTGCCTTATGCCTACTTTTTTTTCTCACGGTATTCCTCAGAATACTGAAAAAACATTTACTATAATAGGGTTGTACTTTTGAAACCAAATTCATGTGATACTGTTACGGACTGGTTCCTTTCTGTCCTGCCAGTATAGTTTTCGAGACTAGCTGTCATTCGCGAGGTCTTTACGCGATGATTCTGGAATCCTAGACGTTCTGTCGTCTTAGAGACAATTCGAGAAATTTGGAGATGCGGTGAAAAATTATATAAAAGGGGGAACGGAGTACAGTGGAGTTAGTTAGTCAGACTAAGAATATCTCTGCCGCTTGTCTTTCGGAGCTTGTCGCTAAATCTGTTTTGTTTTGTCTTAACAAAAAGTTCATTCAATCGCCGAACCCGTCGTCGACACTATTTCGACTAGTGAAGAAATCAGTAACAATACCATTGGAGATACTGTGCTCGTTGAAGTTATTCATTCCAGCTCGAAACTTTGAGATCGTAGCATAGCGGATATTTCTGTGCCAATATATATATATATTTGCTGTTCTTGGATCTTTAGGATTTAACAATTTTTAACACAAGAATTTAGCAATTTTTAATTATTTTGAGAAAAAATCACGATCTGAAATTAGTGAGGTGACAGCATCTAGTACCAATGTAAGTTTTTCTGTTGTACAGAAATGTGATACTTCCGTTGAAGAAAACGTTTCTAGCATAACAAAATCTGATGAATGTGAAAGTGGCCCTCAAAGTGTTACTTCCCACCCATATGACATTGGACTTTTTTCAGAAGATATTACATGCGAGAAGATATTACATTATGTTCTTAAACTTAAAAAATCAAATCAAAATTTAACTAAACAATGTTGTCTAAATAAAAAGTCAAAATTGTCTAGCTGTCTAAATTAGGGAAATAATAGTGCTTTATTACAGACTCGAATTTCTTTTAGTAGTTTCAGAAAATTATGAACACCCCCCTTGAAAAAATTCTGCGTACGCCACTGATTGATTCTAATATCATTTCACGGCGACATAGAGCACGTCATGTCGAAGATTTTCTGGAATGTGAATATATTCGCCGTATGAATCGGCCTCCCAGATCTCCAGACTTGTTTGGGATTACCTTGGCTTTATTGCTTCAATCATCCTATGCAATCTTCTTGAAGGATCATTGAATGAGATGGAACAAGGATTACTTAGTGATTCTGTTAGAGACTCCAAGGATTACTAATGACTATTTAACTGATAGCATGGAAAATTATTATGAATGCATTGTTTGGGGAAAGGGGCACACTGTTTTTTTTAGTAATATCTTTAAGAATTACTTCCTGAATTTAGCGAAAATGTTAATAATCAGTATATCGTCAATATGTAAAAACAAAGCTTTCTCAAAACATAAGAGATACTTCAAACTTATTCAGAGTGTTTTGTGAAATCATGGAAAGTCTCAATTTTAAGATTTTATATTCATAAAATTATAAAAGCTACGGAAAAACTTCTAATTTATAATGACTTTTCGTTAAAACATGAGATTAATGCGCATTCTAAGTTTGAAGAAATTTTTCTACAAAAATGCTTTTTTAAACTAGATATAACTACTAACTAGATATAACTACTAACTACAATTATAAACTCCCATTTGTATTTAAATTTTGTTTCATCCATATTCTAGAGTTAAAACTGCAACAATATTCCTTTTTTTTTTTTAAATTATTAAATATTTTTAAAATATCACTTACACAAAATTAGTAATTGTAGAATCGTTTTGGTAAATAATATATAGACTTACTACACTCATTGATTTTTATTAAAACACTTACAAATTTAATTATTGATTTTTAATTCAAAATAGTCTTTTCAAGGTTTAAAAAAGTAAATAACTTTAAGAAAATTATGAAATTATGGGAGGGAGTTGGCCAATTGTGTCCCCTCTAAACCTACGTTTTTCTTATTCATTTTTAAATTCTACACAGATTGCTGATTGTACCATAACTTTTGACTTATGGAGGTCAGAGTATACTGAAAATTTTAATTAAGGAATCATTACTTTAGAATGCAGTTGAATGTGTAGAAAATACTAATACAGCGCGACTAAAAAATTAGCATTTAAGATTGAAATCAATTAAAATATAATTACGTTCAATTTTTTTTTTCTCGAAATAAAATGAATGCTAATATCATAAATATATATCTTTATTTTATTTGATGAGAAATGCTTTATTCCTAATCATTTTTGTTTGAAGTTTGGGAATAGGGCTTGAATTCGTATTCGCATTGTATGACCCTGATAGTTTCTGCCATTTATATTAAATATTTTATTGAACGATTAATTAATATTTTCTGTAATCTATTTATTTATTTATTTCGTCTGCATGCAAGAGTCTTGCTTATTCCTTAATGTATCCAATTTCTTATCTCTCTAATGTATTCAATTACATTTTAATAATTTGTTTGCAAAAATAAAACTAGATGGCAGCATCATATTATTTTGATTTCAAAGTTGCATCATTTCTTTTGTGTTTTCTGAACAATCTAAAAATTAAGTTTAAAAAAAAAAACTTTTTGCATTACTTCTGTTTTGTGTTACATTTATTGTTTTTGTGTTTTTCTGCGCAACACTTATCACACTTTAAAAGGAACTACGAAGAATTCCTTTTTTGATGGAGAAACAAAATATATGCACCACTACTGAAGCAAGGTTATTAATTTGAGATAAGCAAACACTTTAAGTGTTCATAAGTATGTAAAAATAATTATCGTACTCTTTTTGCAGAATGAACTTTTTTATCAAATTTATTCATTTGTTAATTTGAGAAGGTCTGAACTTAGAACACACATGAATTAAAATTAGTGCTGTTACCTGTGTCATATTTTTTTCAACAAAAATGCAGAAAACAAAGTTCTAAATGAAACTAATAATAATTTTTTTAAAAAGAGACAATAATTAATTGATAATTTTTAAATTGAACTTAGAGAATTTTGCTTTATCTGAAACAAGACAAAATTAATTAAAAAAATAAGATATTGAGAACGAAAATTAAGGTGCTATAAAATAAAATAAATAAGAAAAAGGAAGAAAAAAAATAAATATACAGCAAAAGCTCGATAAACAAATACGACATACTACGAGAAGTCCGCAATAACGATGTTTCAAGTCAAGTTGCTCACATGAAAAATAAAAATAGAAAAGTATTTTTATAACGAATTAAAAATTACTAACTTTTCGCTATAGTGACAAAAGTTTTCGAAGCAAATACATTTTTCTGCTTTTTAAGAAGAACAAAATTGTACGAAAAAGTTTAAAATGAAGACGTATTTATTAATGATTGATATGAATACGGAAAATTGAGAAACGAGCATTATTTCACGTCATTTTCTTCTGTCAATCTTAATCCTACACTATAAAAACAATTGTACGATACCTACCCGAATTTGGAGTTGAAAAACTTTAAAAATTGTGTGCGGGAATACTTTATTTCAAGTTTATACCAAAATCGATTGTTCATACCCAGTTCAAAGTGTGTAGTTAAATCATAACACCAATAATTGATAAGCTACACCAATCTGCACCTCGTTGGTGAAGAAGGTTATGTTTTTCGGAGCTCCGTAAATTTGGCAAATAATTACTGTGTATTTAAAATATTTTACTAAATTCCTGTGTAAAATGATGGTAGGACGTGTTTTAAATGTATAAAAAATGCTTTTGGACCTTTAATAAAAGTTTAAAGGTGAACAATTGAGAAGTTTCAAGATAGAGGTTAGTTATATAGCCAGGCGGTTAGTTATATGAAGTGTACTGGAGATATATGAGTTCTTCTTATCGGTTTCAATAGACAAATTATCAATTTAATCAATTAAGTAAGTTTCAATCCTCTTAACTGAATGATAAAGAATATTGATTGTGGTCTATTATTTGCCAAGTAATTTCAATCTTGTTGTTGGCTTTATTTGACAAACTACTCATATAAATTGTTATGCATATATTTATGTTCTCATAAGATATACATAATCTGTCAATTGGATAAAATAATTTTATACTATTTAACTTCTGTTTACTTCGGTTTTATTCGAATTCATATTGATATTCGGTCTGTGTGTGTTTGTTTGAGCAACAAAATAATCTTATTTTAATAAATATTCCACGTATGCAACCTAAATTTATGATTCTTGCTTTAGATGATAACGCAAGAGTAACTTTACTGATTCTTATCCCTAGCAGCAAATTAACTCGAGCTTTGATTGGTCCAATATTAGAGCCGCGATAAGGATTTCAAATTATTAACCAGTAAATTAGCCAAATATCAAAAGTATTCTCCAATTTTTGAAAGTCTTCACCAAATGCAAATCTTAACATTTGTTTATATATATTTTTCTTTCCAGTGGAAAAAATCATTCGAAAATACTTTCGCCAAAACAAAATTTTATTCGTCAAATTTACGATATCAAATCAAGATATCAATTGCAAATAAGAACTAATTACTTTTTCAAAATTAATGAAGCAGTTCGGTGTTTTAACTTTTAGTAATGGTTAAAAAAGGAAGATATAAGACCGTAAATGAGACTTAAAATACAAACACAGTTTTAAAACAAATAAAAAAATTTATAACTAGTTGTATAAAATTGTATAACAACTAATAACGAGTCTGCGAAATAACTGTAAGGTAGTAATGAAGAATAACAGTAATTCCACTAGAAACAATCATTTTTAATCTTTGTACTCATTCACTTACGTTTCTGTTACAAACACTAGAAATTATATTACTGTCCATCATATAATTTTGCCTCTTCTGTAAAACTGACTGCAATTGGATTATGAGATATGATACTGATAAATATGAATAACAAATGAGAATTTAAGCTTGATACTGAGCTAGATATCAATTGCAAATAAGAACTAATTACTTTTTAAAAATTAATGATACAGATCGGTGTTTTAACTTTTAGTAATGGTTAAAAAAGGAAGATATAAGACCGTAAATGAAACTTAAAATACAAACACAGTTTTAAAACAGCTAAAAAAATTTATAACTAGTTGTATAAAATTGTATAACAACTAATAACGAGTCTGGGAAATAACTGTAAGGTAGCAATGAAGAATAACAGTAATTCCACTAGAAACAATCATTTTTAATCTTTGTACTCATTCACTTACGCTTCTGTTACTAACACTAGAAATTATATTACTATCCATCATATAATTTTGCTTCTTCTGTTAGAGTGACAGCAATTGGGTTATGAGATATGATATTGATAAATATGAATAACAAACGAGAATTTAAGCTTGTTACTGAGCTAGATATCAATTGCAAATAAGAACTAATTACTTTTTCACAATTAATGAAACAGTTCTGTGTTTTAACTTTTAGTAATGGTTAAAAAAGGTATCAATGAGATAGTATAAATATAACTTAGAATACTTTCACAATTATAAAGCAACTATTAAAGTTGTCAGAAATAAAATGTACGTTATCTTTTAAGAAAGCATACAAAAGTGGGACAAAATATACAATAGTTCTCTTGCTGTTATTCCTTTGTTTTTATCGCTCTCTAGTTTCAAATATCAATAATCAGTGCTAGATATTAATTGAGCTAGATATGAATAACAATTGAGAATTTATTATTTTATAAATATTAATGAAGCAGCTCAGCGTTCTAATTTTTATAATAATTATTTTTATTTATAAGTGACGAAAAAATTAGACTGTAAATGTAACTTAAAATATTAACACAATTATAAAACAACTTATTAAATTATTAAACAAAGATTTGGTTATTATTTAAGAAAACATGCAATGATAGAAAAAAAATATATAATTGATTTCTTGCTTCATTCTTTTGCTTATTTTTTTTTGTATTATTAATAGATATCAATAAACAATGCTGCATATCAATCGAGCTAGATATCGATGTGAAATGAGGATTTATTATTTTTAAAAATTAATGAAACAGTTCGGAATGTTAACTTATGCAATTATTAAATTTAATAAATTTTGAATTGTTTGCAAAGTTTATATGTATCATGGGATTTTTTTTTAAAAAAAGTTCGAGTTAAACTATGTTTTATGTCATTATTTTATCAAAACACATAGACGCTTAGAAAAAGAAACAGTAAATAAAATCTAGAAAAGATGGTTATAATAACATTGTAAAAAATTCCGAATCATATTACCGTATAAGGTCCTCTTAGGGTGCATCATCCGTAAAATCCATCTTCCCTTAAAATTCATTTTTACCCCAAAATATTATATCGCAATTTTCGCAGCAATATTTATTTAATTCGAGTGATTCAGTGATTTTATGGTGAATATAACTGAAAAAATTATGGTACATCTGATTTTTTTGTTCAGTAACATATTCCGGTGAAAAGTACCTGCAAATTGAGAGTCGGTACTTTTTTCCTTAATTTGACCTGGAATTTTTTACAAAGAGATTTCCTGAAATGAATGTCACAAGAATTCTCTTGCTTTTCTCAAAGCATTATTAGTAGATATCAATCAAGCTAGGTATCAATAACAAATGAGAATTTATTATTTTATAAATATTAATGAAGCAGCTCAGAATTTTAATTTTTATAATAATAATTTTTATTTATAAGTGACGAAAAAATGAGACTGTAAATGTAACTTAAAATATTAACACAATTATAAAACAACTAATAAAATTATTAGAAAAAATGTGGTTATTATTTTAGGAAACATGCAATGATAGAAAAAAATATATAATTGATTTCTTGTTTTATTCTTTTGCTTATTTTTGTTTTGTTGGTATTATTAATAGATATCAATAAACAATGCTGCATATCAATCGAGCTAGATATCGATGAGAAATGAGGATTTATTATTTTTAAAAATTAATGAAACAGTTCGGAATGTTAACTTATGCTAATTTAATACATTTTAAATTGTTTACAAAGTTTACATGTATCATGTGATTTTTAANACATAATCTGTCAATTGGATAAAATAATTTTATACTATTTAACTTCTGTTTACTTCGGTTTTATTCGAATTCATATTGATATTCGGTCTGTGTGTGTTTGTTTGAGCAACAAAATAATCTTATTTTAATAAATATTCCACGTATGCAACCTAAATTTATGATTCTTGCTTTAGATGATAACGCAAGAGTAACTTTACTGATTCTTATCCCTAGCAGCAAATTAACTCGAGCTTTGATTGGTCCAATACTAGAGCCGCGCTAAAGATTTCAAATTATTAACCAGTAAATTAGCCAAATATCAAAAGTATTCTCCAATTTTTGAAAGTCTTCACCAAATGCAAATCTTAACATTTGTTTATATATATTTTTCTTTCCAGTGGAAAAAATCATTCGAAAATACTTTCGCCAAAACAAAATTTTATTCGTCAAATTTACGATATCAAATCAAGATATCAATTGCAAATAAGAACTAATTACTTTTTCAAAATTAATGAAGCAGTTCGGTGTTTTAACTTTTAGTAATGGTTAAAAAAGGAAGATATAAGACCGTAAATGAAACTTAAAATACAAACACAGTTTTAAAACAAATAAAAAAAAATTATAACTAGTTGTATAAAATTGTATAACAACTAATAACGAGTTTGGGAAATAACTGTAAGGTAGTAATGAAGAATAACAGTAATTCCACTAGAAACAATCATTTTTAATCTTTGTACTCATTCACTTATGTTTCTGTTACAAACACTAGAAATTATATTACTGTCCATCATATAATTTTGCTTCTTCTGTTAAACTGACAGCATTTGGGTTATGAGGTATGATATTGATAAATATGAATAACAAACGAGAATTTAAGCTTGATACTGAGCTAGATATCAATTGCAAATAAGAACTAATTACTTTTTCAAAATTAATGAAACAGTTCTGTGTTTTAACTTTTAGTAATGGTTAAAGAAGGTATCAATGAGATAGCATAAATATAACTTAGAATACTTTCACAATTATAAAGCAACTATTAAAGTTGTCAGAAATAAAATGTACGTTATCTTTTAAGAAAGCATACAAAAGTGGGACAAAATATACAATAGTTCTCTTGCTGTATTCCTTTGTTTTTATCGCTCTCTAGGTTTCAAATATCAATAATCAGTGCTAGATATTAATTGAGCTAGATATGAATAACAAATGAGAATTTATTATTTTATAAATATTAATGAAGCAGCTCAGAGTTCTAATTTTTATAATAATTATTTTTATTTATAAGTGACGAAAAAATGAAACTGTAAATGTAACTTAAAATATTAGCACAATTATAAAACAACTTATTAAATTATTAAACAAAGATTTGGTTATTATTTAAGAAAACATGCAATGATAGAAAAAAATATATAATTGATTTCTTGCTTCATTCTTTTGCTTATTTTTTTTGTGTATTATTAATGGATATCAATAAACAATGCTGCATATCAATCGAGCTAGATATCGATGTGAAATGAGGATTTATTATTTTTAAAAATTAATGAAACAGTTCGGAATGTTAACTTATGCTAATTTAATACATTTTAAATTGTTTACAAAGTTTACATGTATCATGTGATTTTTAAAAAAAAAACGTTCGAGTTTAACTACGTTTTATATCATTATTTTATCAGAACACATAGACGCTTAGAAAAAGAAACAGTAAAGCCGTTACTAAAATCTAGAAAAGATTGTTATAACAACATTGTAAAAAATTCCGAATCATATTACTGAAAAAATTATGGTACATCTGATTTTTTGTTCAGTAGCATATTCCGGTGAAAAGTACCGGCAAATTGAGAGCCGGTACTTTTTTCCTTAATTTGACCTGGAATTTTTTACAAAGAGATTTCTTGAAGTGAATGTCACAGGAATTCTCTCGCTTTTCTCAAAGCATTATTAGTAGATATCAATCAAACTAGGTATCAATAACAAATGAGAATTTAATATTTGTTAAAAATTAGGAAAGCAATTCGGAAATGTAACTTTTGTAATGGTTAATTTAATAAATTTCAAATCTTTATAAATTTTATCTTTATGAATTCAAATCTTTTCAAATTTCGAATCTTTATAATATCTTTATAAATTTTTTATTAAGAACTGTCCCATTTTTTTTATTTTTTATTAATGCTTGAGATTAATAATACTTTATATCCTAAATTCTATCATAACAACACCGACGCTAAAAAGAAAAATAGTAAACCGTTACTAAAATCTAGAAAGGATTGTTAAAAGAGATTTCTTGAGGAAGGGGGAGAGAATGTGGCTTCATTCAACTCACAATAACGTAGCGATATCGGAACGGTGACGGCCTACTTCGTATTTTAATTACTGTGTTAGGAGGTAGTATCAGTTTAATCGAGAACTGGAAGTACTACAAGTACCGCAACAACGCCAGTAAAGTGCACTTTTAGAGGATCACTGTGGCGCATTGTTCTTAAACTATCGATTCGAATTGCCGTAAAGTAGGAATGACAGTGATGTTAGAACGCAGGTACTGAATCTGCTAATATGTTTACAGAGAAGATCTTCTGGAGAGAAAATCAGAATTTAAATAAGCTCTTTTATGAATATTTCCCGCTCAAGTCATAAGATTTGAAGGAAGTTTTTATTTCACAATTTGATTTTCACGCTCTTCCGTCTTCTTCTTCTTCTTTTCTTCCTTTTTCCCTTTTTACTTCCCTTTTTTAATAACTGAATTATTTTACTTTCTTTTTTTATTGTACTGAATCTGATAATATATTTAAAGAGAAGATCGTCTGGAGAGAAGATAAGAATTTAAATAAGCTCTTTTATGAATATTTCCCGCTTAAATCATTAGATATGAAGGAAATTTTCATTTCACGATTTGATTTTCACGCTCTTCCGTCTTCTTCTTCTTTTCTTNTGACAGTGATGTTAGAACGCAGGTACTGAATCTGCTAATATGTTTACAGAGAAGATCTTCTGGAGAGAAAATCAGAATTTAAATAAGCTCTTTTATGAATATTTCCCGCTCAAGTCATAAGATTTGAAGGAAGTTTTTATTTCACAATTTGATTTTCACACTCTTCCGTCTTCTTCTTTCCTTTCTTTTTCTCTTTTTTGCTTTCTTTTTTTATTCAACTGAACTATTTTACTTTTTTTTTTATTGTACTGAATCTGATTATATGTTTACAGAGAAGATCGTCTTGAGAGAAAATAATAATTTAAATAAACTCTTCTATAATAATTTTTGCTTAAGGCGTTCGATAAGAAGGAATTTTCATTTCACGATTTGATTTTCACGCTCTTCCGTCTTCTTCTTTTTCTCTTTTTTACTTTCTTTTTTTTAATGACTGAATTATTTTACTTTCCTTTTTTATTATACTGAATCTGATAATATGTATACAAAGAAGATCATTTGGAGAGAAAATAAGAATTTAAATAAGATCTTTTATGAATATTTTCCGCCTAAGGCGTTAGATATGAATTAAATTTTCATTTCACGATTTGATTTTCACGCTCTTCAGTCTTCTTCTTCTTTTCCTTCTTTTTCTCTTTTCTACTTTCTTTGTTTATTAAACTGAATTATTTTACTTTCTTTTTTTATTGTACTGAATCTGATAATATGTTTAAAGAGAAGATCGTCTGGAGAGAAAATAAGAATTTAAATAAGCTCTTTTTATGAACATTTCCCGGTTAAGGCGTTAGATATAAAGGAAATTTTCATTTCACGATTTGATTTTCTCGCTCTTCCGTCTTCTTCTTCTTTTCTTTCTTTTTCTCTTTTATACTTTCGTTTTTTTTTTAAACTGAATTATTTTACTTTCTATTTGATTTTCACGCAATTCCGTCTTCTTCTTTTCTTTCTTTTTCTCTTTTTTACTTTCTAACCCATTACAAGGGGATTGTAATCCATGATCTATCTACCATTGAAAATATTTTGCGTTAACGCTGTGGTCGGTGCGAGTAGGTAACAGACTTCATATCGACCAACCATAGCTGGGATTTGGACCTGGGTCAACTCGTTGGGAGGCAAATCCTCTGATACACAAAACTTTTTGTCCTTAATTTCAATCATTTTTGTTCGTATTTTAAATTTCGAATAAAAATTAATTTGAAAGCTGATCGTGAATATGTTTTTGTAATGCCACCACTTTGTTTCTTTAAAAGTCCTAATCCTTACGAAAATCAAAAAAATAGATAAAATTGTCTTTTCTAACATGGGCAAACTTTTTGTTTACATATTAAAGATGGATTGACAAGATCATTACACATTTTGATCGAGCCAAGTAGGAATTTTAAAAAAGTGACTTAACGTTACATGTGATTTTAAAGCGAGAGGCTAAGTTTTTATATTTTTAAACTAAATTTATGTTTTTTTCGAATGTCTGGTTTTAGATAAATCGAACTAATGATTAAGACTAAATAATAATCATTTCGATAACTGAATTCAAAAAAAAAAAAAAAAAAAAAAAAAAAAAAAAAAAAAAANAAAAAAAAAAAAAAAAAAAATCTAAAAACTTAAGGCAAAATATCGTGATTCAAGGTTCCAACACCTTTTTACTGCAAGTTTAATATTTACAGTAAAAATATACGGTTAGAGATACTGGGAAGAGTACAGGATAAGTAGGTATTTTATTTACGTCACACTAGAGCTGCACAATGGGCTATTGGCGAAGGTCTGGAAAACATCCCTGAGGATGCTATCGCAATTTTGATCCTCTGCTTTGGTAGCCTGACGACCTGCGAGCGAAGTCGAGCACTTTACAATAGAACAGTTTAACAAAGACTGATACCGCGCACCCTTAGTCCCTATTCAGGCTGATTAAAGTAGTCACCCACCCACTTACTGACCTCAGCCAGTGATGCTTGACTTCGGTGTTCTACTGGGAACCGTGTCTTTACAACTAGTCTACTGTGGGACTTCGCACTCAGAAAACCTTCGAAATTAGCTGATGCATTTACCATTGTACCATCCATCACACAGTATGGATGGTTTCAAAATTGTGTTAAATATTTTATAAAATCGGTCGTGACGTCATAGTTGATAAGCTACCGTGGCTCTATATTGACATTAAATTACTTTTTCCCGGATTATTTACTGCAAAAGATGAGTAACAATGTAGAGGCTACATTCCACAGCAATACTTACCCCGAAAATTCCTTGTCCTTGCTTACTTGTAGTTGCTGTTGTACTAATAAGTTCGTGTTAGTGTACGGTATGTAAAAATGACTTATGCTTGAACACTTTAAAGTGATTCATAGGATTCAATTTAAGTGAGAGCGACAAATAGTACAAAAAAGCTATATCGAATGTAAACCTATTGCTATTAAAAAATAATTAGAATTTTGAATCTGAGGTATAGCTGTTGTGATAAAAAAATGATTATCTGGAGTTAAATTTCAAAAATAGCTCTAACTTCTAATTCTTTATTGATATACTTCTTCTTCTTTTTCAGCACAACAGCCCCGTGCAGGCCTTGGCTGCCTCAAAAGCTGACAAACGCCAGCGCCTCCTATCCAAAGCAACTCCCTACCAATTGATATACTAGTGATAGAAAATTATTTCATCATTCCGTAGTGATTACATAAAATAATGTTCATAAACATAAAATTTAATCTCAAAGTGTTACTTCAACTTTTGATGACTTATTAGTCACTATTATGTTATGTAATTTGTTTATACACTTTTTGGGGGTAAATTAAAAAAGTTCTGATCACTTTACCCGAACTGGTTAGGCACAAAGGCCACTTTGTAGTTGTTGTTTTTTTCACACAAAAATTTAAAATTAACAGTATAAATTAACACAGTTTTTAAAAACTACAGCGAAATTTGAAATGTAATGGTAAGTATTTTCCATTGGTAATCACTTTCGTAAAATATACTTTTTTATACACTATAATATACACTATTTACGGAAATACTCATATGGTTCCAATTTATGATACTACTTTTATGCTAAAAAGCTACTGATAAGATTTGCTTTTGCACTGTAAAAAAGGATACTCAAACTTCATACTCAACTTTCTTCGTTTGTGACGAAACCGTTTCCTGATATATGCTTCGAGGAAATAATTTGTCAAAGTGACGAAATAACTATTGTCACTTCTTGGAGGAAACGAATTTCGTCATTCTATTATTTTTTCCCAAAAAGATAAAGAAATCCTCGTGATGCCTAATTTCTCTACTAATCACTTATCGTAGGCCACACACAGCTGAGTTAAAGTCTCCTTAATAATACAAGAAAGACAAATAGAACAGTGAGATAAATTTCCCCTATGCCCGAAGCGGGATTCGATCCCGGGTTTTATTCTGGTATGCGGTAAACTCCTTGGCCACTAAGAGTTTATCGGTCAGTTTATTTTGTTTCATTATTTTCGATCGTCTAATCTTCTCCTAATTTTATTCAAGTTAACAATCTTCCGCAATGCACTACGATGAGGTTTCGAGTTGAGGATACATTTTCGTCATATATTTGAGAGTTCCCGTTTTGTCACGTACCACGTGATTTTGTAACGCAATAATTCTCATAATTAACGATATGTAGCTCAAAGATTATTGAATCGTCACAAGTGAGAGTTTCGCTTCTGAGAGGATGGGAAGTTGTCTGATGATGGAACAATTAGGCTATGAACAAAATTTTCGAAAAGATATTTGTCAGCAAATAGTTGAGAAAACCCCTAGCTCCGAGGAATGGGTGTGGTAATACCAAATTCTCCCCCCCCCCCCGATGAACAGGCGATGGCCGTAACACCAATTACAAGCCCAGTTGAAAGTCTGCAGCTTAATTTCTCGCCTGTCAAAGAGTTAAAAATATGTTAGTGATAAGTTTCAGTAAAGCTGAAATATGGAGTACACACAAAAGCTAAAATTTTATTGAAAGATTTTTAACTTAATTAAAACGAAGTTGCTATTTTCTGATTCTGATTTTTTCTGCGCCTTTATTGACCTTTATATAAGCATTTCCATAACTTCACTAATATCAGTTTTATTTTCTTTAAATTTTAACAGTGGAATTCAATCAAAATTTAAAACAGTAGAGAGATTTTGCATATCGTAATCAGGACCTGATTATCGCCTAGACCCAATAGACACGGGCGTAGGGCCCACACTTTCTGGGGACCCTCAAAAATTAGCAAAAAGTCCACAATATATCCTATGTTTAAATACTGAAAGAAACAGTTTTTCTCAAACAGGCATTTTTTTATTTAAAATTTTCTTTATATTTTGATAAACCAAACTTGACTAAACATTGCACTAATCAAACTCGAAAGTACAGCTTAATATTAATCGGCGTAATTTTTACTCCAACGGCTTAAGCAAATGCAACGAGAATGCATATTTGCAAACTCTCTTATAAATGATTAGTGTCAACAAGAACTAAAAGCTTATTCTTAACAAATATGTAAAACTGTAGATGGAAAGCTACAATCCTTAAAATAATTCAGCTTAGCAGTGAAATCACTGATTTCAATTGTTTGTGGTCATCAAATTATTTTCACACAACATTTTACATTTTGTTTTAATATTTAGATGTATAAACTTTATCTGAGAAAAATAATCTTCAATTGTCTGCTCTCAAAATTTTTTAGAATGTTTCTCTTGAACCACGCAGCTTAATAGATACTTTTTATAGTTAGGTCTACTCTTCAGAAATTTAATTTCTCTTAATTTCGAAATTTAATTCTCTTAATTACGAAATTTAATTTCTCTTTTGTTAAATCCTTTATCTAACGTATGCTTTTCTAAAAAAAATTAAACAATAGTTTACCAACAGCATTAATGAAGTATAAAATTGTTTAAAATAAAGTAAATTTTTATGAAAAGAGCAATTATTTCAAAGAAAGAGTTAATGATTTATAAAGAATAAAATTCATTAGAGTAAAACAAGTTCTTGTTGTCCTTAAGGTAAGTACAATGTTGAATCATGCAATAAAAAGTTCGAATTAAACGTATTAATATTGAGGGAACACTCGATGTTAAAAGCAAAAAAGTACAATTTTTATCCGATCATTTTCAAATTTTAGCAGAATATTGTTAACATTAATAGAAGACTGTGTGTAATGTTTTTTAAAAAAAATAATAAATAGATTTTAAATTATAGCTAAAAACATGGATTTTAATTGTTAATAATTAAAAAGCTTTTTGAGAACGAATTTTAATATTTTTTAATCAAATTTTTCCCAAATGAGTTTTTTATAGGTACTTAAATAGATTTAAGTGCCTATGGTAACCGTATGAAAACATAACGTACCTAGGCATTAAATTTTTATTTTGTAACAAACATTTTCTTCGAAAAACACGCTTTAATTATGTTTGCTCATTTATTAAAATTTATATTACTCTATTGAGTTAATCAAATGCATTTAAAATTGAACAAGGCACTTCGAAGTGTATCTGTAAAAAAAAAAAAATTTAAACAATAAAATAAGAACTGGTGCGCAAGGATTTTTTTGCAGTTCTGTGAACATTGAAAAATTCCATTTCGAGAAAAAGCAGCGAGAACTACGTATTGATGTATGGGTTTTTACATATTCATTATCTTATTACTCAGTAAGGAAAGCTCCAATTTAAGCTCGGTTTGTCTCATATTACTTAATTAAATGCGAATTTTTTTAAAATTTCAAAAGCCAAATAAAGGATTTTTGTAGGATTTGTCTCATTCTGAATGTTTTTCGAACTGTCTTTTTCACCAGCTGACCTCAATTCTCTGAAGTTAACAGTAAGAATAATAAATAAACATCAAAAAGCTAGAGTAAGAGCCAGCCGAAAATTCTCATTTTTTTGGAGTAACCCATATATTTAATTTTAATATCAGCTCAGTTGTTTCAAATGAAAAATTATCGAAAGTAACTGAAAAATAAAAATAAATATATCAGCTAATAAACAATGAAATTAAAACATGTCTCGTAAAATTTTAATGTAAACTAAATGAAAATCGTAAATGTATGCCATAAATATCTCTAAAAAAATCTCCGCTATGAAGCTCTGTGAAGATGAGAAGGTAAGAAAAGGAGAATTTCTTTTTTTTCCTTTTTTCGAAACCCTTTCCTTTGGTGGCTATTGAGGACAAAAATGACCGCTGTTTATTAATTGTGTCGCAACCCAAACTATTCACCTATTGAAAGTAAAGGTGTGAAGAAAAGCAAAAATATTATTCGCTCTGTGGCCTGCACGTGTGCAAGGTCGGAGGTCTGATAGGTAAGCCCCCACTTAATCCAAGAGGGGTACGTATCGATGTCTGCAGGTGTGCTGGCATGTTTGCGTTCTGCTTGGTTACCTCCACCCCCCATTTACGTGCTTTGTCAACACCTGTACCCCACGGTCCTTGTTGCCTTTTTATATCAAATTCTCCGCATATTTCCCCCAAAGAATCAGATTAAAAAAAATCTTATCAAAAACATTGTTATTGTTCTTGATATTTAATGTTTTCCCAATACATATTCATATTAATGACTTGTATACAACTTGAGATGTTCTTGTAATATAGATTTTATTTTGAGTGGTTTTTGTTTTAAATTCTTGCGGTGAAAAAGTAAAAATATTGTTAAGGTAAGCGTAAAAGAAGAAGGCGGACATTTTTTTAAAAAATATTTATGTGCTGGTTTATTGCCTTGGATTCCATATAGAGAAGAATTCTTAGGTTCTTCTACCACGCAGTTATAATTTATTAAGTTCGGCAAAGAACTCTTTTGTCAAAAGTTCTTATTTACTAGAGGAAAGAGAATGTCTTAAAAATTCGGGAAAAAGAAGTTACATTTTTGACCATAAAAAGATGCATTTCGAAGCTTTGTGTACAATAAATAAGTAAATAGATAACATTTATCTTCTTTTTCAAGTGGAGTCATAAAAAAAAAATATTTAAGCAACAAACATAATCATACAAAAAAAATAAATTGTTTCCTGTTTGTTTTAAACCTAAAATTTTTTTATTTGAGTCAGATTATAAACGCAGAGATCTTTTGCATTTAAGGACTTTTTCTCTATATATCAGCTTTTCGTTTGAAAATTTCTGTTAGTTATATTGCGTAAATAAATGCGTATTTCTCTACGACCATACATGGGGTCATGGTAACTTCAGGACCATCTTTTTTATAAAAAAATAATAAATATTTGAAATATTTATTGACTACTTAATTGGCATTTAATAATTTATTATTAAAAATTAGTAACATTGTTCACTTTTTTTAAAAAATAATCCAAATAATTTGAAACGAATTTAAAAAAAATTTTTTTTGTTGCATGTTTTTTAAAACCTTGTTTTCTTATTTATGACAATGACATCAATGTTGCAAATCTGTACATTCAGTCAGATTCGATGTATATTAATAGATTTTCTATGGTTATTTGTGCACAAATAAAAATAAAGTAAAAGTCTTGGACACAGGAAAATTTTAATAATTCTAAAATGCACGTTTTATTATCATTTTAATTGCAGAAAATTAATAATGATAATAAGTTTAAGCAAATTAATAAGCTTTGGAAGTCTATTTTTAATAGAAAAAATTATTTTTCGGAGACTCAAATAATGTTCGAACAAACATAGAAAAAAAAAACACATAAAAAAAATAACATTTTAAAGTGCTTTTTTTTTTTTTTTTTTTGAAATTACCAAACTTTTTTCTGCCTAAAATAGCTCATAAATTTTTAAACAAAGTAGATAGAGTTATAAGACACATTATTAAAGCTAAGGAAAATTCGTGACATTTTAGCCATTTTTTAGATTCTGAATATATATTATAACTAATACATCTTTATAACTGACATTATAACTAATATTAATATACCTATATATATTTTATCCATAATATTTATTCATAATATTTAATCCATGCATATTTTATTTATAATATTTTATCCATATATATTTTATTCGTAACATTTTATCCATATCTGGTATGCTAAAATTTAATATGAAAATAATTTTTCTCTAGAAACTTGAAAGATTCATCAGCTTGCTGAATAAATATACCTAAGTTTCATTTAATATCTATACAAGAAAAATGAAATCAGTTTACGGAATTATAATCAAATTTAGTTTAAAATGCAACAACCATAATTGAGGGTGAAACTGTGAAATTGAATTTTACTACTTTGAGTAGTGAAACATTTTCTAAAAGTTGTCATAGAGTAGTATTTTTTCTAATATTATTTATTATTTTAGTACTATTTATTATTTTGCAAATATTTATTATGATAATATTGTTACTATTCCAAAATTTATTCCAATATTATATGTTATTTTTATACTATTCAATATTTTATCTTTGTTCTAATACTATTTATTATTATACTTATTCTAATATTTGTAATATTGGTTTTAAAAGTAGAAGCAATAGAGGAAAACTGGTGACGTATTTAATATCAGTGCCCTAATTATATCCAATCAAAACCACTCAAATTCAAAAATTAAAAAGAACAAAATTGACAAAAAATGAAGAATTGTGTACTGACTTTCTCTGAGTTTTAAAACTAAGCTTTTGGTTTATATATTAGTTACTTTGTTCTAATTTAACATCATTTGCACCAATAAAAGTATATCTATGGCTTAGTGAAGAAGAAACAATAACAGCCAATATTTTATGAAAGAATATGTTATTGTCTAAAAAGTGTTCCAGCTTTGCCTAACTGAATATTAACAATAATAGAAAGGATAGAAATCGCTTCATCCAAACTTATCATAACATAAATACGATGGTAGGTTAAAGTATTCAGCAAATTGAAGCACCATTGAAATATTTCAGAAATTTGAAAATAAATATACATGTCATGAGGCTGAAGAAGTATTTTAAACAGACTGCAAAGAAACTACAAGGATCATGTTATTGAGCAAGAAACAGATTTGGATAAAGAAGAAAGCAAGGCGAACTGTGATGGAGTCTCATATAAATGATTCCGAAAAAACGGGAAAAATCTGTCGAGCAGACAGCAGTCTATGACACTGTGATGGAGTCAGATATAAAATGATTCCGAAGAGACGGAAAAAGTCTAACGAGCAAACAGCTATCTATGACACTCTAGGGATCATGTTGTTGAGCAAGAAACAGATTTGGATAAAGAAGAAGGTGAAAGCGAGACGAACTGTGATGGAGTCAGATATAAAATGATTTCGAAGAGACGGAAAAAGTCTATCGAGCAAACAGCTATCTATGACACTCTAGGGATCATGTTGTTTAACAAGAAACATATTTGGATAAAGAAGAAGGTGAAAACGAGACGAACTGTGATGGAGTCAGATATAAAATAATTCCGAAGAGACAGAAAAAGTCTATCGAGCAGACAGCTATCTATGACACTCTAGAGATCATGTTGTTGAGCGAGAAACATAGATAAATGAAGAAGAGGATGAATGCAAGATAAAATATGAATGAGACAGATATAAGAGTGTTCCGATAAGACTAAGAAAGTGTCAAAGATACTTCTAAGGAACTAAGGGATCATGTTGTTGAGTAAGAAACAAATATGGATGAAGATGATAGTGAATTTAAGATGAAATATTAAAGATGACATACATAGAAGATGACATATGATGACGTATATGGAAAATGACCTAGGACATATATGACATATAGAAGTATT
This sequence comes from Parasteatoda tepidariorum, assembly GCF_043381705.1. Taxonomy (NCBI): domain Eukaryota; kingdom Metazoa; phylum Arthropoda; class Arachnida; order Araneae; family Theridiidae; genus Parasteatoda; species Parasteatoda tepidariorum. The sequence goes on along the minus strand of NC_092214.1, from coordinate 42,732,862 downwards.
CCGATGAAACTGAGGAAGTATTGGACAGACTGCTTAAAAACTATACAAGACTGCTTAAAAACTATACTGATCATGTTGTTGAGTAAAATGCAGATATGGAAGAAGATGGTGAATACAAGATGAAATATGAATGAGACAGATATAAGAGATTTTTCGATGAGACTAATTAAGTATGGAACAGACTGCTAAGAAACTAAAGATATCATCTTGTTGAGCAAGGAAGTGATTTGAACATGAGAGTTGAACTATGAAGGGGACAAATATAAAAGGATTCCGATGAGAAAAATTTTTATTGAACAGATTGCTAAGAAATTACGAAGGCAACACTTCACGTGTGACAATGAGTATACGTTTTGTATCTAAATTTGAACTTCTAATAATCAAAAACTCCTAATTTCTTTTCTTATTTCACAGAATCTTTAGAGGCAACTCTATTTTAAATAATTTCCCTTGAATTTCAAACAAATAATTTATTATATTGATTGGTAATTTGATTTCAAGTGCTTCGCTTTATGAAAATAGGAGTTCTAGTTTATGCACTCTAAAACTTGCCTTTGTGAAAAAACTTGCCTCTTAAAGAAAATTTCTGAAGCAAACTGATTTGTATTAGAATCATTGTTCTGGTATGAAATTTCACTCGATTAAGATTTTTTAAGTGTATCATAAAGTAAAATGAAGTCCATAAAAATGCCCCTCATTGTTTTAAAATTAACACAGTAACACTGCTTTTTGATTAACTGCCTTTTGCACTAGGGTTCACGCACTCACCATTTTTGAGAACTTCATATAGAAACTGGTTGGGAATATTGGTTGAAGGCGATTGATTTAAAACAAAAGAAAAAATTGTAAATAAAGCATTTTTCTGTTTTTCATATAAAAGAGAAAAAAAAAAGGAAAAGTGATTAGAAAGTGGAATCTTATAAACTTTTCTTTTTGAAAAATAGAAGAGCGTACAATAGTCCTGATAAGAAATATTTAAAATAAAATGCTCTACACTTCATTTTGAAAATTTTTTATTCATTAACTCTAGATAATGAGAAAATTCAAATGCACCTTTTTTCTACATAATAATACGCTCTCCAGTATTCTCAGTACAAATCATTCCTCTTGCATTTCAGGGTGATTATCGTTTCACTCCTTCTTTGTCATGCGCTCTTTATTGCACTTATTTTTCCTTTAAACACATTTTTTTAGCCTATTTTGTACATTCTTCAACTAAATGCAAAAGAAAGATCGCAAATGGCAGCATAAGATTGATGTGATCGAATTCTTGAAGAAGAATACAATGGTCAAGGTTGAAGAGGAAAACTGATACTTTGAAAGTATACTTCTGAAGTATTTTGTTCGTTTAAAATATTTTGATATATGTATTTATGAAGTTAAGGGAAGCGTTATTCAGATTTCAAATATTTTTGAGTTCAGTTAAAATTCTCTTTCTTTAAATTTATTTTTATAACTTATCTTTAAATAACTCAACAGTAATTTTAAAAATGGAATGGTTTGTTCCATGAGTTTGATTCTATGTCACAAATATTTCCAGTAGAAATTAGATAACTAAAGATTGACTAAGGACGCTAAAGCTTTAAATCTGTTTCTGTAAATCTTTAACAACTAATTAAACCTAATTAAACCTAATTAGTTCATGGAAAATATTTTGTGTAGAATATATGGTTTTAACACAAATGCAACTATAAAGTTTTGGTTAACTAAAGAAAAATACCATCAATAAAATTGAAATATTCTTTATATTTATGAAAAAGTAGGAATATTATTTAGTTGGAAAAAATTTATTTTTTACCATACATTAATTTTGCTTACATTTGCATAAAATATGGGTTCATGTTTTTTTATTACCTATTTCTTCTTCTTCTTTTTTTTTTTTTTTTTTTTTTTTTTTTNTTTTTTTTAGTGAAGGGGTTATTTCAGTGATTATACTCCTTCATTTCCCGGGTATTAAATCAAGAAATTTGCCCCGGGCAACCACACACATGCCACTGAATATTTCAGAGATCAATTTGCTTTGTTACATTCTCTTTAATTTCATGTTTAAAAGTTAGTTAAAGCAACTCAACTAAATTTATTACATTTTATTACATAGTTTTAGTTTTTCATTTCTTTTCTTTTATTTATTTATTAGTTTTGTAAATGATGATATTAATGAAATTTGGAATTTTTATCAATTTTTAACAGTTACCAATTTTCGTTAGAGTTACTATGCCATTCTTAATTCTAGAAATAAATCATTCTTGAAAGAATTAATTTTTTTTACCATACATTAATTTCACTTGCATTTACATAAAAAATTTGTTCATATTTTTTTCGATTATCTATTATTCGATTTTCTTTCCTTCATTTTTTTTTTAGTGAGTTTTTCTTTTAATTTTTTAGGTTGTTCCAGTGATTACACTTCTCATTTCACGGGTATCGAATCAAGAAGTTTGCCCCGGGCATCCACACATATCTTCACGCCACTGAATATTTCAGAGGTCAATTTACTTCATATTCTTTTCAACTTTAATTTTATAAGTTAGTTTAAAGTAACTTAACTAAATTTATTACATTTTATTACATTCTATTTCTTATGAATATTAATGAAATTTCGAAGAGTCAGTCAGTTACCATTCTTCGTCATAATTTCTGTGCCATTCTTTATTCTGGAAATATCTTGGAACTAAAATAATGCTGATAGCTTAAATGTTGTCCTATGAGAACTAATGTAACTTTATTTGAAATTCATCTCTTTTCGAATCACCATAATTTTTCCTACAAGTGTTAATCTTAGTCAATAACCAAGTTTTGAACTATTTTTTTTAAAAATTATCCAAGAAGTATTTTAGAAAATAAATTATATTAGTGAATTCAGCGAAAAAGAGGTAAACAAAGGAAAACGATTGGAAATTTTTTTCAAAAATTTTTGGTTATCTTATTGAATTTTTTTCTTTTCTTTATTTATAAAAAAAATTAAAGTGCATGAAAACTAATAAAGTTATGAATTTAAAAGCTTTACAAACAGATGCATATTTATAAAATATTTCATAAAAAATCATATCATACCTACTTAGTTTACCACGGGAATAAAATTTTAAAGCTACATAAATTAATAGAATGTTATATAAATTTCAATTGTAAATAATGCAAAGCTTTTAATTTATTTCAATTAATGATACATATGGAGCAATTCTGTTTTCAGTAGATCAGGTTTAGAGGTTTTCGTTTCGTTCGATTATTTCATTCGTAGACATATTTTATTACAGAAACAGTGCGATGCGTATTTCATGATTAATTATAATTTAAAATTAAATTCATTTATCTAAGCAGCACTTAATAATCCTCACTAGTCAAATTATCTTGTCATTTTTCTGAAAAATCCACACAAAATATATAATAATAATAAACACAGTTTCTACAAGCTTAATTTAATATTTTTTTCTTAAAAATGTCTGATTAAAACTTTACAAGAAATAACAGTGTCGTAAAAAAAACAAAAAAAACATTAGGAGTGAAAAAAAGAAGAAATAATAATCCTTCATAATTAATTAATTTACCGAATTGTCCCAAAAATGGAACACGTGAGCTTCATTTTATCGATTTATCAGCATCACTTAAAACTCAAACTGGGATATCACCACGATTTGGGAATCATCATTTAGAACGATCGGAGCACTAATCTGGCATAAGTCAACATCACATCCCCGCAATTTAGGAAGGGGGACGCAGTCTCCATACAATTCCTCGTCCACCAAATCACTCAACCATGCATGTACTTGGGCTATAGTTACCTTGTGTATACAGAGTAGAATCAGAACAACTGGGATGGGAGAAAGGGCGTGTGATCAAGAAGTCATGCCTTTACGTTTGCGGTCAATGAGCTGGGAATAAAAAAGAAGTCCTTGTTTTGGATATCAATGGCTGTTATGGAGCTGAACTAATGTTTCATTTTATAGTTATGGGACATTATATAGAGTTAGCGCGAATTAATGACCGGGTTTTAAACAGCTCTATATTTTCCAAACTATAACAATAAATAATAAACGAAAACAAAAATACTATGATTTTCAATGCAAATGTGTGATATGCGAGCCTATTGTTACTCAACAAGCGTATAATCTTCACATTTTGTAATTCTCACAATTAATATTCTCATTATCAATATCACTATCTAGTTCTTACTGTCAATTTCACTATAAATGGTTCCTAATGCTGCACAAATATGTTCCTTAAGTAATATATATGCAAGTAATATATATTAAGTAATAGTATACAAATATGCACATTCGTATTGAACTCCAAGTATCCCATGTGATTTAGATCACTGTCATTTGCTGTGAGCTATTGAAACCAAAAGAAACAATTCAAGAGCCATTGGCAGTGCAAAACTTCAAAATGTGTGAAAGGAACTTAATCACAAATTAGTTCTGTAACAAAAGGGTCACAGATCAAAAACTTCTAAGAAAAAACTTCGTATATTTCAATTTGTGCCATGAGCATTTGTGCCAGTGTAAAGCTTCAAAATGTGTGGAAGGAACATAGTCACAAATTAGTTGTGTAACAAAAGGGTCACATATCAAAAACTTCTAAAAAAAAACTTCGTATATTTTAATCTGTGCCATGAGCCATTGGCAGAGTAAAACTTCAAAATGTGTGTAAGGAACTTAATCACAAATTAGTTGTGTAACAAAAGGGTCACAAATCAGAAACTTCTAAAAACAACTTCGTATATTTTTCTTTAATTTTGTGCATCGCTTATCGCATTATGTGTTACAGTTTCGAAAAAATAAATAATTAAAATCAGGTCATTCATTTTTAGTAACCTCGTAATATTTGTTTTGTAGTGACCCTGTAGTGTTTTACATTAATTGGGATGTTTATTCAAATAAATTTAGAATAGAGATACATAATTAAAGAGTTTAGCAGATAAAGAGTCAAAGTGACATTTTTGGGAATTCTGAGAAATCAATTTTTGTAAACATAGAAACAAACAAGAATTCTAATAAGAATTCAACCAAGAATGCAAGCAAACTTAAAATAGAGACACATAATTAAAGTTCTCAGCTGGACATTACTTTATTTATTTATTAAATACACCAACAAACATTATTACATAAATTATAAGATTGCATCGAAGTTAAATTTGCACCGTCAATTTGCAAATTTACCATTGTTCAAGATACTGATATTATGGTGCAATGTTGAATTGAACTGATTTTTCTGACAGGGTAGTAACAGGTCGTTAAAATTTAAGGGGCTGTTCAAATATAACATTACCATGCTTTTGGCTTTTTTGGATTTCAGTTCACCTTTGGCAGAAAAAATAATCAAATTACAAAACCCTTCTCCTGCTAAAGTAAGAAACTAGTAACCTCCTTGTTAGTTTCGACTTTTACTGCAATAGTGTAATTTTAAGAATTTCAAGATTCAATTCAAGTAAAAGATGTTACTTTGCATAAAACAAAATGTAAGTTGAGAACTTTTTATGAAAAAAAAGAAAAGGCAAAATTTATAATTTCATTTTATACAATTTTGAAAATAGTTAAATAAATTTTTTTCAAACTTTTTATTTTTCCAATTGTAACTTTATTTCAAATGTAAAATTTTTTTCCGTTGGTAATTTTTTCTCATATCTATTGTTAAATTATTATTATTATTTTTTTTTTGTAAAAGGAATTTTTGAAAAAGGGCATTTTAGTGTTTTACGTAAGCATTTCTCAAATCCCTCCTCCCTCCTTGTAATCAGCAAATATTAGCAAATTTTTTTCCTGTAATAAAATAAACTTTTTTTTTAGTACGAACTAAATACACTAAAACTAATAAAAGAACATCTTCCATAGATCGAACTGTGAGATTCTTCTGGAATCGGTTGTTGACTTTTCGAGTGAGGAATACTGAAAGAATCTTCAAGATATCTTTCACCACTAAATGTTTTTTTGAGACTCTCTTGAGCTTCCTTTAATAGAAAGTGGCTGGACACTTGCGCTGAAGAGTGTCCTGAAGGGCGTCACCGCCATCACTCAAATTGTGATCGGGATCCATTGGGATTGAAATTTTTGCAACAAAACACTTACAAATCGCGCTTCCATCTAAAGCATATTTCAAAGGTATAGGAAAATGACACCACCTTTAAGCAAGAGCTATCAAAGCCTTCCCTATTGAAGCGTCACAAAGCCAATGTTTGAGTTCGGGGGTTTGACACCTCCTGCCGATCCAGTCATGGAGAAGGGGGGTATAAATGGGGTCTAACACCTCTTTGCTTTTCATCGCTTCGTATCGAACACCCATGTATCAACTAAATGCCATATATCCCTAGCGCTTATTTTTCCCAAGGTCCTTCGCATCTCTTGAATTGCTCAAGTGCGTTATCAACACCTGGAATTTCAATGCTTCAGATTCCAAGCAATGTCGTAGAATAAGATATAGATTTCCATAAACGTGCCTCTGGAATTCTATTTGCATTTATTATTCTTTATAGATCCAGAAAAAGGAAATCTTCAAAGAGCTATTCTTAATAAGTGCTCTAGATTATGAACGTTTCGATAATGTTTACCCAACTACTTCAATAACGCTGTCACTAGTTTTAATAGTTTTTTTTTCCTGCACGCATTGATTTAATAGGTAATTTTTAAAGAGAAAAAAGCAAGGATTTCTTTAACAAATTCGGTTGAATACATAAAAAGGAGTGGCACAATTTCTTGAGTGTTTTACTATTAATTTAGCTTATGTTTTACTAGTTTTTAATAGTTTAATTTTTTTTAGAAGTGCGCTATCAAAACCTGGAATTTCAAAGCTTCAGATTCCAAGCATTGTCGTAGAATAAGATATAGATTTCCATAAACGTGCTTCTGGAATTCTATTTGCATTTATTATTTTTTATAGATCCAGAAAAAGGAAATCTTCAAAGAGCTATTCTTAATAAGTGCTCTAGATTATGAATGTTTGGATAACGTTTACCTATTAACTTTAGTAATGGCGTCACTAGTTTCAATATTTCCCCCAATGCTTTCATTTAATACGCAATTTCTGAAGAGAAAAGAAATGATTTAATCAAATTTGGCAACTACGCAAAGACATTGACACAATTTCTTGGGTGTTTTATTTTTTAGCATAAAGGACTCTATATTATCGAATAAAAAAATTTACATAGTTTAGATAAGAGAAATTGGTTTAGTCTTGAAATAACAATTTTCAAATTCGCTTTCATTTAAAAGAGATTAAATTTAAGCAATCCCTTAAAATTTTATTTTCAATAAGGCAACGTTGTACGATTTTAAATAATTTTCTAACTTATTTGGAAATGGTGTCTTAGTTCAGAGAAATACTTTAATTTAGTAACTTTAAAGTAAACTAATTAAAATTTGTAAAATTCAGGAAAACGCAGATTCATTCTTACATCTTAGTTTTAAAATAATATTTTTTGAACAGTTGGCTAAATTTAAAACAAACAAATAGGAGATGAAAATTAAAATAAGAAAAAAAATGATTAAGGCAGACCCCACTTAATGAAATAAATCTTCCAACAAAAAATATTTTTATTAAGTATCTATGCATTCTAAGATAAATTCTGTATTTTGAGAAAAGCTTTCATACCATATAGTTTTTATCCCCCCCACCCCCCTGTAAAAATGCATAATGCATATAAATTTTTGTTGCGTTTTCTCCCTCACGTATGAAATAAATTATTTTGTATTGATGGCAATTTTTATTTTAGTGAAATTTTCTTTGGTTCCATAAATAGGAAGTTCTTAAAACATTATGAATTCTAACTCGTATGCAAAATCTCAAAATCCTCTAGATAGCATTAATTTATGTTCACAGTTTTACATGACGAATGTTCCTAAATGTTGGTTGTAAATATTTGAAATTATATTTATTGTCCAATCCAATGTGATCTCATGGAATTTTAATAGTTTATTTAAAGGCTTTATTACAACCAACAACAACAGTTTATTTAAAGACTCTACAGTGGACCGACTCTATTCAGCCACTTTCATATTAGTACGACTTATTTTTTACTTGCTTTTTAATAGCTCATATCTTAGCTTATTTCTGCTTCTGGCTTATTTACTAGTCTTAGCTTATTTACTTTTACATTCATTACACTATTTTTTTACTTAGTACATTATCTTTTAACTTATTTACTAGTTCAACTCTTAGCTTAGCTCCACAGAACAGAAAAGATAGTAAAAATAGATTAATAAGTTTTTTAGGCCTTAAAGGAAAAAATAAAGAATGAAAGGAAGTAAAAAATAAATAAATGTCCACAAAAAAAGAAGAAAAAAGCAAACTTGCAACATCGCAAAATGAAGCAGATATTTCCAATTTTCAAAAGTTGTTATTTTTTTCGTTATTTTACAATTCTTAATAAATGACATTTGAATTATTTCCTTTTACTTTCAAAATTTTATAAATCTCAAAAGTTTCTAAAGCTTTTAAAAACCCATAAACGATTTGTCGAAATGTAAAAAAAGCTGGTGTAATTTAGACGAGAGGCTCATAGACATATGACAGCTAACAAGAGCTTTGAATAGAAATGAGCCCTATTGACAGGGGCTTACATTGCGGGAAATAAAATTAGCATAAATGGCACCTGGATGATTTGGTTCCGCTCCACTGAAGTTGAAAGTTTCCTAGGCTACTTTGAATTTCAATAGTCTCATTGCCCAATCTGCTACTAAAAACGTATTAAAATGATCCCAAGTGAATACTAAACGCTACCTACTGTAAGTGAGGAAAATTGTATACGTTACAAATACGAGTTTTGTTGTCAACTATATATTATTTAAATACAGTTAAACTTTTCTATACATCGAAACTTTATACTTTGGATTTATCTGTTTCAAAAATTATAAGTTGTTTGGATTATAAATAACCAAATTAAAGTCGTTGTTTTCTTTTTTACTATTACGATCCCAAGTGAATACTAAACGCTACGTACTGTAAGTGAGGAAAATTGTATACGTTACAAATACGAGTTCTGTTGTCAACTATATGTTATACAGTTAAACTTCTCTATGCATCGAAACTTTATACTTTGGATTTATCTGTTTCAAAAATTATAAGTTGTTTGGATTATAAATAACCAAATTAAAGTCGTTGTTTTCTTTTTCACTATTACGATCCCAAGTGAATACTAAACTCTACGTACAGTAAGTGAGGAAAATTGTATACGCTACAAATACGAGTTCTGTTGTCAACTATATGTTATTTAAATACAGTTAAACTTCTCTATGCATCGAAACTTTATACTTTGGATTTATCTGTTTCAAAAATTATAAGTTGTTTGGATTATAAATAACCAAATTAAAGTCGTTGTTTTCTTTTTATGTCTGATTGTTAGCAAAAAATTCAGAGCTAATTCTACATCCAGTTTGAAATATTCTTTGTTGCCCTATCTGGTTAATTAGTGTAGTTCAGTAAATAAATATACCATATAATTACCACTAATATAACGCGCCATACTATTACTATACCATAGACCTGAAAATTTAAATTTTACGCTAGTAGTCAGTGGCCTGTAGACTCTAATGATTTAATAGCCAGTTTTTCCTTAAACATAATGAGTCGCTGACCGAAATCGATAGGTCCTTCTCATTTAATAGCCACTTTTTGCAAACTTGTTTCCCCCCCCCCTTTGGATTAAATTATATAGATTTTTTAAAAATGCATAATCTACGGCTATTAAAAGTTAATTCAACAATAAAAAATAATGTAAATAAATATGCGATAAAAATTAGTAAAACATGCTGATTTTAAATAATCTTATGTAAAAATATTTTTACATAAGGTTATAAAAATATTAAGGCAAAATACATTTAATGTATATATTGCAACTTTGAAATATGTGTTTTATTAAAAGATAACTCTCCTTCCACATGAATCTTGGAAATTGATGGATTCTGAAGGCTCAAAATTTTGAATAACCTGTATTTGCGTTACAAGAAGAGGAAAATCACGAAAACCTCCCAAGGTTAGCCTGACGGTAAGGGGACTCTAACCCATGATCTGTCTACCACTGATGATATTTATGTCAGCATTGTGGTCGGTGCTAGCCGGATGCGGAATTCATATCGACCAGCCATAGCTGGGATTCACATCATTGGAAGGCGAATGCTCTATCCTCTGAACCATCACGGCTCTTATAAATATTATATTTTATTTTATTTTACTACCGTCGTTGAACAGCCTATCTATTTTGGATTTACGACTACTAATGTTCAACTCCGTAGCCTTGTAATTTTGAACCAATCCAGAAGACTGGGAAACTCCTGGATCAATATCCCCCAGAGGTGTGATTTGTAATGGGAGCATGGAGGACTTTGTGACTCGACAGATATAACGTGCATCAGTCACCATTTACTACACGGGGAGTCTTCAACCGGCGGGGATCGGACCCACGAACTCTTGGACATGGGCCCAGTGCTCTACCAACCAGGCTATCCCGGACTATAGATGTTATATACCCGTCATTGAACAGCTGACCCAATTTTATAGGCTTACGACTACTAATGTTCGACTCCGTAACCTTGTGATTTTGAACCCAATCCAGAAGACAATGGAACTCCTGGATCGAGTAGTGGAAGAAATTTGCCTTCGTGGAGGACTTTTTGATGGAGATAACCCGCATTTGCGTTACATGTAGAGGAAGACCACGAGGACTTTCCACGATAAGCCTGACGGCAAGGGGACTCTGACTCATGATCAGTCTACCACTGAGGATATTTCACGTCAGCACTGTGGTCGGTGCAAGCCGGATGCGGAATTCGTATCGACTGGGATGCGAGCCCTGTTCGCCGCATTGGAAGGTGAACGCTCTATACCCTGAGCCATCGTGGTTTCTATAGATGTTATAGAACGCTTTTCTCTGAATAAATAAAATGGTAAAAATTTGAAAATTAACAAATATTGAAAAACCGTTGAACTTACTCTTAAAGAACGTCTCAATCATCGGAATCAAAAAAGAAGCTGGTCAAAAGTTGAACCGTTTTCATAATATGTGTTTTATGCAATTCGTAATTTTCCTTTTAATAGAGGGGAGAGGAAAGCAACTGATTATTAATATGAAATCAAATTTACGAATTTCAATATGGCTTGTTCAACATGGCTAATCCTATACGGCAATCAAAAAGATTAAATTGACGATATTTTTCAAAACTTTCGTGTAACATATTAAGAAATGGGTATATATTTGTTTTCAAAATCCATTATCGTAAATATAGTAATAAGGACTTTCATTGACGGTAAAACTGAATTTTAATAAATAAAATTTTAAAATTTTCGATTTTGAATATTAAAAGTATTGGAATTAGGAGAAATTAATAAAGACTTAAAAGTTATTTTAAATCAATTAACTTTTATATAAATTACATTAAAAATAATACATTGCAGTTCAAAGTCTAACTCTTTCAGGATTTTGAAATTTAATCCTAATATCTACTATATAAGTAAATTGTATGTTAGCAAATGACGCTTAAAAAACATTCTCCGTTGTTCTTCATTGTATGTGCATACAATCGAAAAGTTCCTTTTTTAAATTTTTAAATTTTTTTTAATTTTTTACTATTCTTATTTATTTATTTTTGAGTGGTACTCGCGATATGTTTTACATATTCTTCTGATATGTTTTCTATAGGAATAAGTAACTAATGAATTAAATATGATCCCTGAATTTAAAATATGCATAGTGCATAAAAAATGAAGAAAAATTTATAATATTGAATTACTTTTTATTTAATAATCCGACTAACATGTACTATGGCAGAATCTAAATGATTTTCGGTATACTTACTCTTTTGTAACTGTGAATACAATACTAATTGCAAGTTCTGGATTTTCGAATTGATACATAAATTTAAATCAGACTTTTAAATAAGCTATTATTTTATTCAGTCGACCACACTGTTAGATAAAAGCTAGTTAAAAAGTGGGCAAAAGGTTGGCTGAAAATTTGAGAGCAGAATCCATTTTGTCAGGTATTCAGTGAAAAATTCTATTGGTATTTTTCCGTTTTTGTCTAGAATATTTTTATAAAAAAGAATTTTTTTAAGGTTCTTTTTATGTATATTGTGTTTGGTATTTCGGTTTCTTAACAGTTAATATACATAATTTTTGTGTCCGATTTTTTTTTCAATATTTTTTTTGTTACGAGTGCGTTATACTACATTTTTACTTTGATTATTATTTTTTTTCGGTAGGACTGTCTTTGGACTTCAAATCTCGTAATTTACTATTAGATTGAGGAGATGAGGCAAAAGAGGACATCTTGAATAACTTTTTTATTTATTGGTGCAATTTTTTCCAAGAGAAATTGTATAGTGACAGCTCTGATTTACACTTTCACGTGCAATTGCATAATAACACAATTAATTTTTAAGTATTAGTTTATAAAATAATAATTTTAAGGTGCAAAAGTAACTTTAAACTTTCTTTTCAGTCTTTTATTAACATATTCTATTTTAAAAATTTCAACAGAAGGTGATAATCAGTTATAAAACTTGCGGTTTAGATTTTTTTTGATATTAACTTTTACTCTGTGTAGTTTCAATTAACCAGCTTTAAGCATAAACAAACATGTAACTTCGTAGGGCTAGAGTGGACATGTGGTGGTGGGGCTCGCAAGGACAACTGGCCCTATTCAACTTCCAATCGAAAAAATGCAAATTTTTTTACAAATATAACATATTTAATCTTTTTTATTTTATAAATTAGAATGATTTTGTAAAATGTTATACTTTCACACTTAGTTCTTTCAATCTCAAGCAAAAAATTTTAACCAGGAGCTTTTATATCAATCCACTTCTTAAAGGTTTTAAGAAAGTTTAAAGGAGATGTGTTATCAAGTTTGTTAAAGGAATATTATTTAATATAGATAAATTAAAGAATAAAACAGAAACTAAGTGTTTAACATAAATTTATTCTCTTGCCTTACAGTAAACTAACACAGTACATCTTCTAGTACTCTCTTTTGCGATTTACTTCCATTGCTCCAGTGAGGAAATATCGCTAAGCTATGAACACTGTGTGTTGTCCATTTCCTCATCAAGTTAAAACTATGGTAGATGAAAGTAACTGAACCTAAAATTTGTTCTGTCCTTTTAAATAAATCGAAATGAGGAATGTATTGTTCGAAATGTCTTTTTCAGAATAGTGAATTATAGTATTTTTTCATTAAAGTATGTGAATATTTATTCTCCAATAAGACTTAGATAGAAATTAATTCCATTTTGGCCTTAGATATATCTTTCTGAGTTGTAATAAATGACACTTGACAAACTATCAAACTTATCCCATCTAGCCCTATAGCTGGCCATGTTGTAAGGCTAGTGTGGACAAAAATTACCCTTTTTAAAGAAAAATTAATATTAAGGAATCAAACTACTTTGTAATTCCAGATATATACCACAGTGTAGGTAAATGCCGAAATTATTGTTTAAAAAAGCACTTTATGATTTAATTATGATAAATATGGATTTTTGACAAATTTGTAAAAAACTGTCCACACTAGCCCAGCTTCTCTAAGGAAGCTAAACTAACAAATAATTTATAACAAATAAATAACAAATAATTATAACAAATAAATAGATAAACAAATAAATAGATAAACAAATAAATAGATAAACAAATAAATATAACAAATAAATAGATAAACAAATAAATAATTTGATTTCTTCATTACTATAAGACACTTGATTTTTTAATTGCTATTAAATGCACAATGAGAAAAAAGGATTGGTGCAAATTACCAGAATATGGTAAAATTTTTAGTGTTTCTGGCTCTATGGGAACGTCTAAGATTTCGGTAATTTTAATCGAAATGCTTTGATAATGATCTTAGTAAAATTAAAAATAAAGTAGGTTTTTTTTATAATGTGATAAAATTTGGTAAATGTAAAATTTAGTAATTTTATCATGGTTTCTTGGAGTACAGCACAAGTTTCTGTTTTGTATTTTTTACTAGATGTGTGGTAATGAGAACTATAATTTTGATAATAAGAATTTTCGGCAAACAGTTACCATATGAACGGTACAATTACCAAATCAGTGGCTTATTATTTTGGTTTTATTAACAAGAATAACGTTTTTTTTTTTTTTTTTTTTTTTTTTTTTTCTTTTACCGGAAATGCTGGTAGCATACAGTAAGGTAATTTTACCAGAATTGTTTTATCGGTGTATGTATGAATGAAAACAAAAGCAGGCAGTCGAATAAATATTTTCTCGCTTCTGTATGTAATGAATTTTAAATAGACAGTATTCAAAATAAAATTAGAGTTATGACAGGTATGAAATCGATTTATTTAAAATTATTTAGCAGGAGGGAATCAATAAAAATTTAAAAATATTTAATTAATTGAATTAATTTTTTTTTCTTCAATTACCTTTACATTATATTGTTCAAAAGTTTTCTTAGAGTTTCTTTATCCTTTTAGTTCAGTTTTAATATCCTTTATTGAAAATATATTTAAAATAAGAATAAAACATTTTACACCATATTTTTGTACTCACATTTGAAGGTTTGATGAAAGGATTATAAATTAATCGAATTAATTGTTTTTCTTCAATTACCTTTACATTATATTGCTCAAAAGTTTTCTTAGATGTATAATATCCTTTATTGAAATATATTTAAAATAAGAATAAAAAACTTACACCATATTTTTGTATTTGCACTTGAAGGTTTGATGAAAGGATTATAAATTAATCGAATTAATTGTTTTTCTTCAATTACCTTTACATTATATTGCTCAAAAGTAAGAATAAGAAATTTTACACCATATTTTTGTACTTACATTTGAAGGTTTGATGAAAGTATTATAAATAAAAGTCTAAAAGCATTTCCATTATAATAAATATTAACAACTGTAATGCAGTTGAAATGAAATGTCTTAAGAATAAACTGATTTGTCTAAACAAACGATTTCAGTACATAAAATGAAAGAAAGAAAAGAAAGAAAAACTAAATTATTAACTTAATTAATATTACCTTCGCCGCTTACCTTATTGAAATTAAAGGATACAAATATTTATTTCAACAAATTAATTTGGCAGGATTTATTGATATCATTTTTAACTAAATTTAGTGTAACTTCAAGAGTGCAAATTTTCAATCGTAATTTTAAATCTAATCCTAAGTATGAAAGCGCTTATTATTATTATTATCTTCTTTTAAGAAGAAGCCTTTTTTTCCGAAGAGTAATCTTTTATCTCTTTAATGAAAGAGGCTTTTTTATAGGACTAAAGTGCGAAGGGATAAACCTAACAATAGTGAGAAGGGATAAACCTAAGTACGTTATCTCTCAAATACGGATTATTGTGTATGAGCAATATTACTGTGGTTTGTTTTCATTTCCTCCAATTAATCTTTACATCAGATATTAATTTTATGATTTGAATAAAAGCTTTTGTTTATAAATTAAGAATTTTTTTAAATTTGATTTATTTAATTATTTTTGTTATATGAAGTTTCTTTTTATTCAACTCAAGAATCACCTAACATAGACTCGCGATTTCTGATTCATTACTCAAATCCGGAAATTTAAAAAAAAAATAAATTCTCTTACTGAATTTTAATGCATGCAGCTTTCATCAAATTTTAAATAAATTTTAGTTTGAAGTTTTACGTCTTTGTAAAGATTTTATTGTGACGCAAAAATATGTGGCTGCATATTTGGCCTGATGGAATCAATAAAGGAGACACATTAACATGGTCACTAAGTCACATTCGAACATCCAGAGAGTTAAAACAAACATTTTTATGACCATTCCCAAGCAGCAAGCAACACTCGGTGGATAGCCGTCAAGTTCTGTGTAAACTTTGGCAGTTCTGCAGTGAGGGCTTTTCCTGAGATAAAGACGGCATTTTTTTTAATTACTCTAATCGTTTGGAGCCTAAAGTAAAAAGTATTTTTTGAAGGCCTTGCGAAGTGTTCAAGGCCATCAACGACCACCATAGAGGAAAATATGATGTCCGTTACTTAACTCCTGAAGTTAAACCATCATTTGAGTATTTGTATAATGAAACTGGCTTAAAGCATTGTAAAAGAGCCGGTCCAGTTTCATAGACGATTGAAAACTTCACCTTGGCAATGCACCTTGCAACTCTGATTTCCTCGTGACGTGGCAAACTTTCTTACCGATTCAAGCGTGTTAACGGTTCCTTGGCCGTCCTTGAGTCCTCCTCCTAATTTCAATCTTTATGGCTCCTCCAAGCTTCCTGCGCTTGAAAACTTTTATAAAGGAGAATTGGCAAGGTAAGGAAGCTAGCGCCAAAGTTTTAACGGAACATTCAGAAAAAGGCCTTTGATGCCTAAAAAATTTACTAGAAGAAATTTATTGACACAATAGATTTTAATTTTTTATTTTAATGTAACAATAAACCTATCATTAAGCGATTAGAACAAATTCAGTATTTGTAGAAGGGGGATTAAAAGCGCTACGAAACAGAACTACGGGGTCCATCCAAACATTTTACAGAAGAAAGAAAAACTGTATAAAATTTCGATGTTCAGGAATTATCTGTGTGTTATCGTTTTATTTCAAAATAAGACTTTTGATACCCGAACATTACTGTAACTTCGTAAGGAGCAGAAGCAAAGTTTTTCAAATTAAGTTCCGACCTAAAGTTTAAATAGTTTTTCGCTATTCTATATAGTTTTTAAAATCGAGCGTTCTTAGAAATGCATGGGAATAAATATAACTATATCTATGTATATCTATATCTATATTACATACATAGATTATAAAGTTTTCACTATTTTATGTTTAAAAACAATACAAAATCTTACAAAAATTTTTAAACTTTTATTAAAGAGCATTTCAACTTTCATTATCAAACTATTTAAGATATCTTTTAAAATCAAATTTTTTTTAAAAATAAGAGTGAATCATAGTTGTTTTTAATCATAGAGAATAGTTTTTCTTGGAAAAAAATACACAAAATTTATAGACACCCTCCAAAATGCATAAACCAAAACCAATAAGAAAAAAAAGTGGATCGCAGTTACAAAAATCCTCATGTCTGGAGAGAAAAAAAAATCATGTAAGACAATAAAGTCAAAAACAAAATCAGATTGCTTTGAAATTAAGAAACTTGACTAATAGAGAAAAGACCTGTAAATTAATCTCTATGAACAAGTCATTCTTCGCATCACAGAATATTGCGTGTAATTCTATTCAGCAGAAGAGAATAGCTATGCAGGAGAATACTGCATTGAAAAGAAAAATTTGGCAGAAAATTGTAATTTTTTTCCAGCTTTCCGCACTATAAAGTACAAAACTTGAGCAGAACCAAAACCAATAAGAAAACAAAGTGGATCGCAGCTACAAAAATCCTCATGTCTGGAGAGAAAAAAAAAATCATGTAGGACAATAAAGTCAAAAACAAAATCAGATTGTTTTGAAATCAAGAAACTTGACTAATAGAGAAAAGACCTGTAAATTAATCTCTATGAACAAGACATTCTTTGCATTACAGAATATTGCGTGTAATTCTATTCAGTAGAAGAGAATAGCTATGCAGGAGAATACTGTATTGTAAAGAAAAATTTGGCAGAAAATTGTAATCTTTTTCCAGCTGTCCGCACTAAAAAGTACAAAACTTGAGCAAAACCAAAACCAATAAGAAAACAAAGTGGATCGCAGCTACAAAAATCCTCATGCCTGGAGAAAAAAAAATCATGTAGGACAATAAAGTCAAAAACAAAATCAGATTGTTTTGAAATCAAGAAACTTGACTAATAGAGAAAAGACCTGTAAATTAATCTCTATGAACAAGTCATTCTTTGCATTACAGAATATTGCGTGTAATTCTATTCAGTAGAAGAGAATAGCTATGCAGGAGAATACTGCATTGAAAAGAAAAATTTGGCAGAAAATTGTAATCTTTTTCCAGCTGTCCGCACTAAAAGGTACAAAACTTGAGCAAAGGGAGCGGCAGACGGGTAAATCATTCTTGACGCAGCTGTTGTGTGTCATCCGTGTCGAATACAGGGTGGGTTGAGCGTACATTAGAAATGTAAACAGAATGCCCTCACTCCCCCCTCAGACTTTCAAAGCACTTCGCCTTTATTTATCCAAAGCAACTTCCGAATACTCCAAGCCAAAAATTTGTTTGAAGGTTGGCTTACCTACATAATAGGTGTTCGCACCTCTTTCAGATAGTTGACAGAGACAAAAGGGAAATAAACTTCGATTGTTATTGTTGTATTGTATTTGTAATGCCCCTTCATATGTCAATTTGGAGTAGGTGATTTATGCGAAGCACTTTAAAATGCGGTGTATTTTGTTTCACAGTTGATTTTTATCACCTTGTAAAAAATAAAAATAAAAAACATTCTTATAGCATTAAATTAATAAATTTGTAGGAACAGAAAATAAGCAAATTAAGCTTGTAACTATGCGAATGGTAAATGTGCGATCAGAATTTTGTGGGATCAAATTTCAATATAGCCATGCTATGTATTTTGCTTTTATTTTATAACCGTAGTTGAACAGGCGACCCAATTCTGGGCTTACGTCTACCAATGTCCAACTCCGTATCCTTGTAATTTTGATCCCAATCCAGAAGACAAGGGAGCTCATAGATCAGGAGCCCCAGAGGTATTGATTTGTTACGGGAACATGGAGGATTTTGTGATCAGACAGATTCAACGTGCATCAGTCACCATTTACTACACGGGGAGTCTTCGACCGGCGAGGAGCTAAATCACGATCTCTTCGACATGGCCTCAGTGACTTACCTACCAGGTTATCACGGCCTTTCGTGCCATGTATTGGGAAAAATTTTGTGAAAAAAAAATATTCAAGCTAAAATTTATTTGAAAATACATAATAGGTATTACCTATGTGATAGGTATTCGCACCTCTTTCATAGAGTTTACAGAGACAAAAGGCAAAAATGACTTGGATTGTATTACTGTATTGAATATTGTATTTATATATTGTTTTATTCGACACACATAAAAATGTAGTGAATTGTGTAAAACAGTTGACTTATTTTGTTCTCAGTAATAAAAAAAAAGATTACTTTTTATTAGAATTATAATTTTAATAATTAAAAGGAAAATAAAGGAGAAAAATAAGCAAATTAAGTCATTAGCTATGCATATGGTGGTTGTGTGATCAGAATATCCCGTATCAAATTTTCATGGCGTATCGAGAAAGATCTCGAGCAAAAAAATAAATATGTTAATGAATTATTGCGGAGGTAGAATCCGAATGATAGATAGAACCTGGATCGTCCGGAATTGCTTGTAATAAAATTTAGGTGTATAAGGAGTTGAAACTACACTATTTTGTTCAGTATCAGTTTGTGGTACTTACCGGAACTTTTTCCGTGTGAGATATTTGTTCCGTAGATTTTGTCTAAGTGAAATATTGTTCCCGCCTATCTCCATTAGATTCTATATGCATGCTAGTTTATGGGTGAACAGTAGTTGCAAGTGTCCATAACCAAAATTTTTCAGATGTCCTGAAAATACGGTTGGCTATGTATTTTTCAAGTTAAATTATTACATTAATAAATTATTAAACTGTTTATAAGGAAATTATTTTTTTAAATTGAGTTTCATTTAGGAAAACAAAAAGTTTCAATTAGGAATTTGAAACGTTTTTATAATGTAATCATCTGTTTCTGCAACATGCACATTCGAAAAAGCCCTCAAGTAAGCATTCAGACACTAACTACATGATGATGTGAGATTTTACTGTCTGAATAAAAAGGGGTTATTTAAAATAAACTTACATTAGGAAAGTGTAATCTATTGGAATAGTTAAGTTTCAGTCGATAATTTTGATCAATAGTGAAATAAAATAGAAATTTAATGTTATGTAACTTATTATTACTATTTTTTGCAAATTTTTTATTTCTCAATTAATGGAAAAACACTATAATATATGCATTTTGTCTATGTAGAAAAATTAAATGCATATTTCTAATTCATTTACGCATTCATTCACAAATGCATATTTCAAATACAATTAACCCTTTATCTACGGCATTATATTATGAACTACTGAAAATTTTTTCATAAATATATTTTTTTTAGCTACCATATTGATAACTAAAGAATATACAAGAGAGGAAATCTCCCCGGTGCGAAATTAATTTAGTTAGAACTAATTTATTAAGGTGGTACTTAAAAGTACAGTTTTAATTAGTTAGTTTAAAGTAATTATTAGTTTAAAGTTATTGGTACTTATAAGTACCGTCAGTAGATAAAGGGTTAAATGCATATTTCTTGAACTATCAAGCTATGAACTTTTTTGATATGGTTCATTATAGTAATGAACGAATTTGAATATTTAGGCGTTATTTTTAAACAAATTTGTTACATTCAATTTTTAGTTAAATGGAATATTTAAAAGTTTAATCTGTGTAATACTTAAAAATGCATTGTTAATAACTTATTGTTTTGCATATTTTTCCGTTTTCAAATAAAAAAAATATGTACAATATGTATTTACACATGGTTTTTAGAAACAAAAATGATTTTTTGTATTAATTTCTTAATTTGATGGATACTATATAACTATTTCTTGGTAACATGTTTTATTCCTTGTTGTATAAGATTGTTAGAAAAAAAGCAATATTGATTATAAAGAGGTTATAGAAACAGGAGAAACAAAAGTGTATAAATGATATAACTATAGACACAGAAGTGTATAAATTATAATATTAGGGAGTTATAGTTTATATAAAAGGTTATGTATTTCAATAGTATTGTATATGAAACGTAAGTTGAATTTTTTGTAAAATTGATCTTTATGAACATATCCTAAAATTAATGAAGGGAGTGAGATGCAGACGTTGTTGGCACATTCTTTAGAAAAGAGCTTGCAGTTTATTTTAATACTACTTTTTTTATTTAGATTGTTTAGAAAATTTCGAAGAAAATTTTTGAAATTATTAAAATTTTTTTCGAAGTTTTCACTTTACCTTATCTTTTAAGACAAATTACAGCTTTATTTATCCTTTTCAAGATCAGAACAAATTCTAACCTTTTGCTATATATCCTACAATGAATTTTTTGTAAATGTAATCTTTGCTCTTAAAGCAAGGATTATATTTAATAAAAATACAATTTTAAGTGTATTTTTTAGTTTTATATGATTTTTATATAATTTTTTAATTTTAATAATGATTGATTGATGTTTTCATCAAAGATCAATTTTGGATCAATTGTGGATTCAATAAATCCCGCATCATTTTTTAATTCAGTAATGTAAACAACGTTTGCCTTTTGACCGTGCCTTAATTAAGTGACTTTAGAGTATCTAAATTATAAAAAACTCTATTATGTTAAAAACTATTGGGTTTTTCAGAAAGTAATTTCGTTTTTTCCCCAATAGAAAACTTAATTGTATTGTTTCACACCCAGCTTCACACTTAAGCTGTATAATCAGTGCATAATTTGACAGCTTATTTTGCAAATCGTGCTTGTGATAAAGTTCGATTGATTCTACGAAGTAGTTTTTGGTTGGTGCCTTTTTAAATATGAAAAGTGAAAAGCAGCAATTTCGGAATACTCTTTCTTTTACTATTGAAAAGGTAAAAAGACCGTTCAAGCAAGAAAAATATTATTTGATATATATATGGAGAAGATGTATCGACAGTACGCTAGTTCCAAAACTGGTTTGTATGATATCGATCCAGCAATTTTGATGACAATGCTCCACGTTCTAGAAGGCCAGTTGAAGCTGGTTGAAGCTGATAAAGACACAATAAAGGCATTAATTGATGCAAACCGGATAATAACAACTCACGGGATCGCTCATAGATTAAATTTATGTAATTCTCCAGTTCCTGATTATTTGTAAGCCCTAGGTTTAATTTAGGTTTAACTTAAGGTTTCCTAATGTTCTTACCGAACGAAATTTCATTAACGTCTCCGTGTCATTAACGTCTGTGATTTTTTTTCTCAAACATCAAGGAAACTAAACCATTTTTGAAAGGCAGCATCACTAGGACAAAATCGTTTCGATTTGAATTGCCGTTGCAAAATTGTTTCGATGATAAAACCTTTTTCAAATGAGGCGATGAAAAAATCACCTGGATCAGTTTTTTTTTTGCCAACAAAGACAGCTAGAAAGTTGGCTAAAGGTATTGGACCAGAATGGACAAAAGTCAATGAAATATTTATACACTATACGACAATTATCTTTCATTTTTATAAAAAAATAATGATATTTTTTGAACACCCAATAGTTTTAGATTTTACATTGAAAGCAAATTTACGTGAAAAATGAAGTATCACGTTAATATTGAATTTCACCCTCGTGACTGTCCTTCTGTCGCATTAAATAATAATAATAATATTGATAAAGCAAATATATTCCTACTTCCTTTCTCAATATTCAGCTCTTCAGAATTATATAACGTCGAACATCCGCTATTATGTACAAATACTATAAGAAGCACATGCTTAAAATTCCGTACTTCTTATCTAAAGTACGCCTCTAGAAGCTAAAATTTTTCATAAAAAAAGATAAAAGCGTAACATTGTAAGTTGAAATGTATATGGGGGCCCATTTATTGGTTGTTTGGTTAGAAGTTGACAAAGAATCACGCCCACCTAAGGCCCATGGAGGCACTTTGGGAACTTGAGCCCCTTCGAACTCTCACCAACGCTGCTCTATTCACGCGAAGTCAATTCACAAGATTTATCCATCATTTCCAAACAATACTACCCCCCTTCATAATTGTCGCCTTCTTAATACTCACTCACCTGGTGGAGGGTCTTTTTGAGGCCCAGCCCACCGGACTGCTTCATACACATTCAAATGAGGCTTTGTAGCAAAGAGGCTTTTTTTTATTAATATTCCCGATCAGAGGCACGTTTATATAGATTGCTCATCCAAATATCAAGGAGGCTCTTAATATTAATCGATTCTGAGTACTACTTGTACAGAGTTGAAGATGAAGGGAGAGAACACTCTTTAAATGTGCCTTAGGTATACTTTTCGTTCTATATAGGCATAAAGAGGTACAACAAATTATAAATACGTTTAAACTTGCTTTAAAGCAAGTTCGTGAAATTTGGGTACTGAAAAATTAAATGTGAATTGTTGCGCTTGTGTTTGTTTCGTTACTCGCAGGTATTATTACATTTTATTACAAAGCAAGAAGAAAAATACATTTTGAAAAAATCCAGGTGGATGTTCGAAATGACCAGAATATGGTAAAATTTACCGTGTACATAGCTTTATATGGGAACAACAAAATGCTCCTTAATTTTTACCGAATGTAATGATTTTGGTAAAATTAACTGTGAAATATGGTTTTATAATATGTGATAAAATTCGGAAAATGCGGAAAGATATTTTTTTTAATAATACTTTATTTTATAATTTATTTTATAATGATACTTTAGAACATGACGTAAAAATCATTTACTCGGTTAGATTTAGTTTTCATTTCTGTATTTTTTACTAAATATGTGGTAATAAGAACTATAATTTTGAAAACCAGAATAGCCAGTAAACCATTATCCTGTGAATGAATGGTATAAAGAAGTCATACTATAAAGTAGATTCTATAATAATTTAAAGTAGTAATAATTAAAAGTAAAGTCTATTATAAATGTACAATAGCTTTAAACTTCAACTTCATTAAACTTTAATTTCATCTGCTATAAACTTACACTATTCAGAAAGGGTGAACACCGCAGTAATCAATTACAAAGATTATATAGAAAATTAGCTTAAATATTAAAAGAGATAATTTGTTTGAAGAAAAAAAAGTTTCACTAAGTTTCATTTGGGAAAGTTGAGTCTTAGAAATAATAAATACTTACTGTAAGTGCAGTATTTAAGAATAAATATTATACTTACTTAATCATTTATATGAAGAAAATTAAGTTATCAAATTATATGCTTCTAAAAATGCTAAATTATTTTAAAAATAAATCAAGCTCCATATTAAATTTCCAAAGTACTATTATTAAATTTATACATAATTAATATCAATCCGACGAGTAAATGTATTTATTTACTTTCTTTTGACGAATATCACGAATAGTTGTTATTCTTATCAGAAACTGCATTACGTTATGTGTTGTGCTTTAAGGACCCTGAAGTAGAAAGTAATGCAAATTGTGCAAGTATATCATTTTATTACATCAAAATGGCTTTTAAATTATAATATCAATAGCAATAACCTAAAGATATTTCTTGCTTTGCTTATTAAAAAAATAACGAAATTTTATTAATTTAACGAAACAAATAAATTCGCTAGTGTATTCGTTAGGGTGATTTGTCTTAAAAATTTCATCGTGTGTGCATGTGTAGTAGCATCTCTGTGTAACTACTTATTAAACACATAAGCAAAGTATTGTGGGCTTATCCGCATAAAGGTGCTTAGCTGATTTGTAAAATATGATGAAAGAAGAGGATGGTGATAAAGCAGTTGGTGTGAAGCTGGAAAGCAAAGGTGCATCAAAGGTTTCATCCACAAAAATTGAAAATTTATTAGAACTGGTTAATTCAACTATAGGATGCTTGGAAAAATGAAAGTCCAATACAAGAAGGGAAAATAAAATTCCAAAACTATTTTTAATTTATATTATTTGTTTTTAATTGTTAATAAATAGCATAAAAGCAGTAATAAACTTCAAAGGCTTACGTGGGTTTTAAAGAGCAGAAAAAAAGAACATGTTTGTTATTATTATTTTAATGTATTAAGAAAATTATTTTATTCAATATTCAAGTAACTGAAAGAATGACATTAAAACCATATTCAAAAAAGGTTTCATCAAAAATTATCAAAATTTATTTCATGAGAACTCATTTTTGGACAACCTGAACTAAAAAGTATTTTTGTCATGATCATGAATTTTCTAAAACTAATACGCTGGCGTTATCGATATTTTCCCACTTAACCTGGATGAAATTATTGACTCGATACATAATGAAAAGACTAAATGAATAAATAAATAAAAATAATAAAAAATAGGTTTTTTGTAACGTTAGGGTTTTTTAGATAAGTCCTTCGTTATACATCTAGTTATATCTACCTAGAAGAGGCGAGCAAAATTATAATTGTAACGATGCACTAGTTTCTAAGAAATCGCATTCAGTGACTTGTCTCTATATATACATATATGTGTGTGTTTTATACAGTTTTTCTTATAGAGTTTCGATCGGCTTTAAACTTAGGGAAAATATTCCTGAAATGTTGTACTACTACCTATATATCGTTTAAAAAAGTAGAATCTCTGACATTTTAAAACTCACTTACCTCATAATTTGATACATCTTTTCTTTACAAACAAGCATAGAATAAAATACAGTTTCAACTCCTTATTAATTTCTCAAATTCTTTTTCTTTAAATTTATTCATTTTCAGTTCATAATATATTTCAGTTAAATTCGAGTATTACTTTTTATGCGTTCTTCTCATTTAAATAGCATCCTATCAATATACATAAGAAAAAAACCTGCTTTCTCTTTCAGGGAAAAAAAATTCATTACTTTTCCTAAATCTATTGTGATGCTTATAGTCACGTAAAACTAGATTTAAGACAAAAAACTTTAGTAGCTTTCTAAAGCATTTCGAATTTCTCAGTTAATTGTTACTATAGTTAGTTATTACTATTAACTTGTAAATAACTTAAACACAAAAGAAGAAATCATACCAGCTATTAAGACACCCTTAGCATGAAACTAATTCCAAACAATAATTAATCTACAGACTCGTGATCTACAGACTGACATTTCTTCAGATCTGTAACTTATTGTCAGATTATAAAATATAAAAATTAAAAAAAATTGTAGGATTAAAATGTTGATAAAGATATAGACTCTTCAGGAAAGAATCAGGAGAATTGGCAAGAGTCTTTCTGTTTCTTTGATATATTTTTTTAAGGAATAATGTTTAATATGAAAATGTGTTAATTGTGTTTCAACATTTCTTTTTTTTTTAATTTTTAAAAAGAAAATAAAGTTTCTAATTGCTCAAACTTAAAATGATTTGACTCAATTAGTAGATTTTCAATTTTATTATTATCTAAGAATAGCGATTACTTAGTTTTAAATCACATACATAGAATAATGGACACAACGACGCAATAATTGCATGGACATCACGTCACCTTATCTATAATATATTTTCTTAATATGTAAACCGCTAAGTCACGTATTATCGAGCGGACGCTATAGCTCATGAAAAACTTTTCATTGCAAATGCTGTTTCACCTCCATTGAAAGAAACCTAAAAATTTAAAGTTTAGTGAAAAGTGAGTTTAGGTAAACCTAGTTTAAACCAAAAAGTTACAAATGCTGAAAAACTGTTTTCAAAATATAAAATTGCCGAGTTACCTTACCATAATATATTTGCATTTTGATACTTCCGAAAAAAAATAAATCATAATTTGAAATTTCATGGTTTACACTAGGTTCATTTGAAATACCGTCTCTCTAAATTATAAATTTCATTTTATTTATGTACGGAAAAGAGAATTTGCCATGAAAGGTTTTTCTGGAAGTTTAGCGTCCTCTTTAAGAAAAAAAGCTAAAACTCGGAAGAAGGTATTCAAGGTGAGTATTTGACTTTATCATAAGACTATTCTCATTCATCAAAGGTAAATGCAATTACAATTGTCAGATGAAACTCAGCCAGATGTCCGAACCGGAAGGATACACCCACTCCTCCCATCCGTGGGGGGACAGTAATTGCATTTATTGATGTTGTACTGAGGGAAATACAATAAGGAGGCATTTTGGAGGGCATAAAGTCACCATGAACTGTAATTAACTTTGAAAATAAAGAAGTAAAAAACAACATCAATTGAAATGCAACATGTTATTTAACGAATAAAAAATACACAATAACTGCTTAGTAAAATTATTCCTCCTTTTTATATTTCCCTGCTGATTCCTAATCGATTTATTAGAGTAAATCACTGTAAATTTAAAAAAAGTTTTTTTCTTTATAATTTGGTAGTTTTACGTGCACTGCGTATAGCCAGAATGACGTATGATAAGATTTTCACATACTAGGTCTCAATATAGGACTATATCACCTACTAAGTTCAAGGGCTTAACCATAAATATGCTAATTAACTATGGAGAATGCATAACTTAAGCAATCAGATAAGAAAAGATACTATCTCTGAACAAATCTTTTTTTCGAAGGTTTCTGATTCTTGACCCTAAAAATAGCCTCAATCTGAAAAATATAGTCCCTATAGTTTGGGCAGAACAGTCTAAAGTTTGGACCCCTCAATGTTAGTTTCACTGTTGTGTATTTCCAGATCATAGTCGTATTTTAAAATTTCATTTCCTAAGAACCCTTTTAAATATTGGATTTTGGCATTTAAAATTATCAATTAAATTTTTTAACTCATTATTAAAATAGATAATAAACAATAATAGATATTTTTAATAGTTAGTCACTTCACTCACTGTACTCTGCACATATGTGAAATACCAAAATTATGTCTTTTTAATATTTTTAGTGGGCATGAATAAAAAATCAATTTTTTGAAAGTGTTTTCTCAAACTCGAAATATGAGCGGATGTTTCGCAAGCATTCAATGCGCAATAATGTCTTGCAATTTTTTTTTTGGAATTTTACAATTTTATTTTATTTTAAAATCGTCGTTGTACAGCCGACCCAATTTTGGGTTTACGACTACTAAGGTTCAACTCCGCAGCCTTATAATTTTGAACCCAATTCAGTAGACAAGGGAACACTTGGCTGGCTCAAACAATAGGAGAAATTTGCCTTCGCGTCGAACTTTTTGATGGAACTAACCTGCATTTGCGTTACTCGGGGAGAAAAACCATGAAAACCTCTCATAGTTAGCTTATTGGAAAGAGGAATCTAACTCACGATCCGTCTATCACCGAGGATATTTTATGTCAGCACTGTGGTCGGTGCGAGCCGGGTGCAAAATTTGTATCGACCCGCTATCGCTGGGATTCGAACCAGGTTCACATTATTGGAAGGCGAACGCGCTATATATCCCCTGACAGGCCCGTAGCCAGGGGGGGGACCATCGGGACAATCCCCCCCCCCCGAAATTCTGAGAATCAAACTTTTTAGTCTTTCTTTGAGCCTCTCAGTAAAAAGAAAAACAAAAACTGTCGAATCAAACCTTTTATTAACTAACTTTATTAAGCATATTTCGGGATATTCCGGTTTGTCTTAAAAAAGTAATCGAAAAATTTTCTTCAAATCCCCGCCGCATGTCTTCGTAAACTTTGTTTGCAATTTGATTATAATTATTATGTAATATTAACTAAAAAATAATTATTATGTAATATTTTTTAATTGCTAGTTTAACTTTTGCAAACAACAGAATAAACAATATTTGTTACAATATTTTCCCCCTACTTTGCATGTCTAAAACCGTCCTTGCTTCCTACCATATCCCCCCTCCCCCCGAAAAAATATCCTGGCTACGGTCTTGTCCCCTGAGCCACAACTGCTCTCGGAACATGCTATGCATTCTTTAATTGACCTTTCTGATTAATATACGGTAGTCGATTTATAAATTTATATGAAAATTGCTAATCGCATTTCTTTTAGAATCAAAAATTAACTTGGTTTCATTTTTTACCAAAAAGATCGATGAGCAAAGGATGAGGTTTTGCAAATGAAGCCTTTTGACCTCATGCTGTTCCTGTTCTGATCACAAATCATGTCATTAAGTCAACGAAAGAGCAGGTGTGTAAGTGAGAGTACAGTTTATGAGTCAGCTGAACTAATGCTTTCTTTAATTTTTGTTTTTAAATGCAGTGCGCAAAATAAAAAGAGAACATTTTAATAACTTTTGATCTAATGATTGGGTTTTTACATACTAAGATGCAATTTTAATGATTCGAAGGATTAAATTTGCATGTTTAAAATATTTGTGCATTTTAAATTACTAAATTAGACACAAAAAGCGTACTTTCACTTAATAAATATACCGTTTTTTCGACATATTTGAATTATTGACCTTCATTATCTCGCAATACGGAAAATATGGACCCAATATTTTAGACAGAAGAGCTCTCGCTAAATTTTGGGCTCCTTAATGCTAATGTATGATTTTTTATCACTGAAAATCATAAAAAAATGTCATATTTTTAAATTTTCATTTCTTAAGAATTATTGGATCAATTGAGTTCTAATTTTGGATTTTGTTACTTACAATTGCATGGTTAAAATTTTTATACCTTATAATTTCGAAAAATTTAGAACAATATTAAAACTAATATTTAAATATTATTATTAAACTAATACTAAAATTACATCTTCGCACGTAAAAATCCAATCATTTGGATCAAAACTCATTAAGTTGTTCTCTGTGCACACTGTGCCTGTATATGCTAAATTAACTAAGAATATAATTGTATTCATGTTGACTAATCTTCGTTTTATCAAAATCTAACGAATTTCCATTGTGGAAGGAGAGATAAAACTTCAAAACCTGTTTGATTTCAGCATAAAAATTGAAGGCATTTCATATAATCACCATTTAACTCTTCTTTGTTTCCTGGAACAAACAAACAAGTTTTAATTTTTTTAAATCCACCTTTCTCAATAGTGAATTTCAGTGACGTGGATAGAGCATTCGCCTGCCAATGAGGTGACCCACTCGCCTTCCAATAAGATGAGTTCGAAAGCGATGGCTGGTCAATACGAATACGTCCCCCAGCTCGCACTGAGCACAGTGCTGACGTAAAATATCCTCTGTGGTAGACGGATCATGGATTAGATTCGCCTTGTTGTCAGTTGGGAGGTTTTAGTGGTTTTCCTCTCCCTGTAACGCAAAGGCGGGTTAGTTCCATCAAAAATGTCCTCCACGAAGGCAAATTTCTCCCAATACTTGATCCGTGAGTTCCCTTGTCTTCTGGATTGGGTTCAAAATTATAAGACTACGGAGCCGAACATTAGTAGTCGTCAACTCAAAATTGGGTCGGCTGTTCAACAATGGCTATGAAATAAAATAAAATAATGGATTACAGAGATATTGATGACATTCCTCGCTTAACTATTAATAAACGCTTCCTAATTTGCATATTTTTTTACTTTATCTTTTTACAAGGGTACTCAAAATGTTTTTTAAACACAGTGATTACGGAACAATTTGTGTCTTTTATCGCATCAAATATTTACAACTATTCATAGCTTTGTTTTACACATGTTCTCCTTTTCAAAGATTCTTGAAACAAGTTTATTTTTTGAACTTTTGTGCGAGTCAAACTTTACAATAAGCATGATATTATTGCAAAAGCAAGCAGAAATGCATTCCTGTCACGGACACTATGAAATAAAATGGTATAAACATTACAATACAAAGAATCCATTGAAGTTTTTACGGTCAAGTTACAGAAAGGAAATCGGTTCATTACATCAAAAGTCATCATGAATGCTTCGTACAAAGTCGATCAATGAACTACTGCTAGACTCAAAGTCGACTCGCAATCGACTACAAATTGCACTTTTTTTCAGATAGTACCTTATGAGAAGGGGCTGATATCTTCGCATAAGAAGACTTCAAAAAGAAGTGCACTTTGAGCATGCGCTAACATGCACTTCAAATGTTTGAAAACTTCCTCCCCTCAAAACTATTTTCTGTGCGTAGTATCATGAAAGTAATAAAGGATGATGCGACACTTTTCTCCCTGATTTCCTCTTCACCACCAATGCTTTTCTTCGATTGCAATTTCACGAATATTGTAACTTCACTTTAAAAAAAGAACGAAGAAAAAAAACATTAAAGTTTCATAACGAAAACGCTGAATGCTAATGTAATATTGATAAGCATATTTTTTTAATAAAACTTTTTAAATTATCATTTTTCTTTTTTTAAATTCGAACTATTTTAGTATTTATTTTTTACCTGAAAGCGAAAACAGGAATAATAATAATAAATCAAAGCGTGTAAAAATAATAATAAATCACTTATTCAATTTAAGAGGATGTTATATCTCATGGAGGAAAACCCTTCACGGTAAACAATCTTTCACCGACATTAGCAATTTAAATATTGTATTATAGAGAAAGCGAGTTCAGGTAAGCCTAGCGTAAACCGTGAAAATTCAAATGCTGAATTTTTTTCCTTCAAAATATCAAAAAGCAAACGAATGATGATAGGATTACCTAGGATTATGCAATGGAGATGCCAATGGAAACGAAGCAGAATTAGTAAAAAATAGTACCTCCCATGGTATAGCCTCCTCTTAATTTTATGTTTCATTTTATTAATATCCCTGTTCTGAGTTGATGACTATCAATGTTCAACCCTGTAGTCTTGTAATTTGCAACCCGATCCAGAAGAAAAGGGAGCTTCTGGATCAATCACTGGGAGAAATTATCCCTCTTGAAGGAACTTTTGATGAAACTAACCCGCATTTGCTTTACATGGAGAGGAAAACCACGTAAATCTCACTGGGTTAGCCCAAAGGCAACAAACCATGATCCGTTTACCACTGAGGATATTTTACGTCAGCACTGTGGTCAATGCAAGATGAGAGCAGAATTCGTATCAACTAGCCACAACTAAGATTCGAACTTGGGGTACCTCACCGGGAGACGAATGCTCCATCCCCTAAGCCACCGCGACTCTTCGTCCACCTAATGGAAAAAATCAAGTGCATTGAAGAAAATATTTGATGTTTCTACGAACGTCCTGCAATGCAATGGATATGCATCCTGCATATGCAATGGCAGCATCAACTTTAAATGCTGTTAAGTTGTTGAAGTGTATGAAGGATGTTCAATAAAGACCACCCTTAGTATTTATTTTCAGAATTCTTATCAAAAATGAAAACAAAATGTGTGTCACAAATTAATATTTAAGCGAGGAAAAAACAAAAAAGTTATCAAAATCTGACAAATCACACAGTACAGGAAGGTGAATGTAATTAACAGGAGTAATTGGAAGTTGAAACCTGAAGGTGCTTTTGTTAATCGTCTATTAACTCCTCTCTGCTTCCTCCGGCAATATATATATATATATATANTATAATGATAATGTGTCACAATTTCCCTTTTTGAACACTTTGTTGGATTAATTTCAATGAGAAAGGAGCAAGATATTATTTCAAGCGGGCAAACTTTTATGTGGAATTTCTTGTAAAAATTTACGAATTTTGAAGAAAAAATATTAGTTTGAGTTAAAATTTTTTTTATTTGAATGGACACATTAATAAAATTTTAGTTGTTTAAATGTTAGTTAAAACTACTTTGTTTCAAAGATTTGGAAAAATCCTCAACGCGGATATTTGACTCATAATTATTGAAAAATGTCAGATAAAAGATTCTTTGTAGTAGGCACGAAATATTTTACTACCCTGCGAAAAATATTGGGGATTCACTATCACAAACATTTTAAACTAAGGAATAGCAAATACCTTTCCAATATGCTTGGACGAAAAATTAAGAACACGAGTCGTTGATTTGTTTCGTAAGGTGCTGAAAGTAGTGAAAATGGTGTCAAAACTAGAAACGCGAGGAAAATGTCAGTCACACCTCTTGAACTCTGAGCTTCAAACAAAGCAATTTCTTTAAATAAAAAAAAAAGTTTTTCAACACACTCTTTATTTTCTAAGAGCTACTTTCTAAAAGGAACTGTAGAAATATAGTTTGAGAGAGAAAGACTTTTTTGCTTTGCAGCTAATCTCTCTGTAAAAGCCTAAATTAGTTTAGCACAAATTGCATAATTGCATGGACAAAAAATAGCACAGCTCTAACTTAGTTTTCACTGAACTATAATTGGAGCTATTTTGGGATTAAATTGTCAGATTACTTAGAAAGCCTTTGCTGAAGGCTGATTAGTAATGAATCGAACACTTTTATTGGAAATCAAAGACAGGTAGGTATTCGATAACTATATCACTAGGGGATTAATTCTCTGTCTGGTAGAAATTAAAGTTTTGATTAGAAATTTCAAATTTCAAAAAAATATTTTAAAAAGGAAATTATTTTCTTTGCGAGCTTTCATTTATTTGATGTGGACTTGTTTCTAGAACAAACATTTAAAATATGTAGTCTCCGGCCTGTCTATAGGAGACTGATGTAGATTATGTGAAAATTTTAAATTTTTAAAAAAAATTGTATTATATTAAAGGAAAAGGGTACATAGCTACGATTCGGATATTTTCACTTTTGCTTGGAAAAATTAAAAATAAATTTACTTAATATAATACTTGAATAAACTTTAAAGCATTTAAGTGCACCTCTAAAGTTTTTCAAAGCATAAATATCTATAGATTTTTTTTCAAATTTTTCAAGACCAAAAAAATATGGTTCACTATATCCAAGGTAAAAGATCTATCAAAGCCTATTTTTAAATAATAATATTTTTTAAATTGTTTTAGTTTCAATAAAATCAAAACATTAAAACATTTAAGTTCTTCTCTGAATTTTTTCAAACCATAAATATCGATTGTTTCTCCTTTTAGTTATTTTTAAGACCGAAAACAAAAAAAAAATGTGGTTTAATGTATGCAAGGTATAAGTTTCACCAAAATTACTTTTAAATAATTATATATTATAAATTGCTATAATATATTATTAGCAATTTATAATATGTAGTTATATTAAGAAAAAATTTAAAATTGTTTCAAAAATGCAATTAACGCGTCATCCATATTTTTATATTTGATAAATTTAAATAGTATTTTTACTGCAATAACAAAGTTTTATAATTTCTTTGACGTTCAAGTCGCGTTCTGTTTTACCGTATAGTGAAAAAATTCGTCTTGAACAATTTTTTTGAGAAAATAGAGAATATTACTTTGTTAATGGATCGTAAGGTGACACTCAAAAATTCTTATAATGAGATTTGATTCTTATTATTTTATCATTATTATGAGGGGATAATTAAATTTTTTTTATAAAATCATACTTGTTAAAAAAATCTTTCTTATTAATAGATCATTCATGTTACTCAATTAGATTCTTATTAAAAGATTATTCTAATTATTAGATCATTCTTATCATGAAATTTTTAATGCTTGATCACTCTTATATTTCCATCGTTAGGTTATTTTCATTTTTGTATCATTAATATTAGTATAATATTTTAAATAACCTATATTTCTAGCCTCATAATTATTACCTTAGCATGATAATAAACATAATATTTATTAGATTTGGTTTAACTGGTTATAATTAAGAAAAGGAGCAAAATATATGTTACAACACCATCCGAAAAAACAGTTTTAAATAATTTTGATTATTAATATGTAATAATTTAAATGTCTTTTAATGTAACTCATTTGATAAAACATAACAATGCACTTAATTTATTTTAAATTAAAATTCTCAGTGGCAGAAAATAAATGATTACGCTTAAGCATTTAAGCAATTTAAACCGCCTGCATATTCAGACACTGAAAGATATTTTAGGGCCACTTGAATTATTGTCTACGTACTCCATAAAAAAATTGGAACGTGTTAATTTGTAATGCGGTGTAGAACTTAAGGGGAATATATAAAATGGTGGTTGAGAGATTATCTTCCTTTTGCATCAGCCGGTGATGGTATATTCTTATAATATTTTAAATAACCTATTTATGTTGGCCCATAATTACCTTATAAGGGTCTTTTCAAATTATAAAAATCACGGTGTTGTTTCCATATAAAGAAACATACAAGAAGAAAGTTAGTAATTACATTAAGTTCAACTCTTAATGATTAAACAGCGAAATATATTACACCAACAAATGAAAAACAGTTTTAAATCATTTTGGATATTAACAATTTATTTAAGTATCTTTTAATGTAACTCATTTGATAAAACATAACGATGCACATAATTTATATTAAATGAAAATTCTCAGTGGCAGAAAATAAATGATTACTTTTAAGCATTTAAGCAATTTAAACCGCCTGCATTTTCAGACGCTGAAAGATATTTTAGTGCCACTTTAAATTATTGTCTACGTACTCTATAAGAAAATTGGAACGTGTTAATTTGTAATGCGGTGTAGTACTTGAGGGGAACATATGAAATGGTGGTTGAGAGTTTATCTTCCTGTTGCATCGGCTGGTGAGAAGGGTTGCTATCATGGCCACGTGTGCTTCATTAAGGGGGTCTTTGAAAGTTTTTTTTTACTCGATCGCAGAGAGGATTGATAAGCGTTCACTTCGATGATTCACTCAAAAATTGATAGGAATGGGAAGAATAATAAGCGTTCGCATTTGAAGATCGGTTAAAAGATATTGGCGAGATCGGAAACTGTTTAAAATTTAAGCTAATGAAGCATTGAGTGACAGGTTGCCAACGAAATAAATGCTAAAAGAGCGTGACGGGGGGAAAAATTGAAATGGATTTTACTGGAGACCGAGAGTTTGAGTAATCTGACGCTATGAATTTATCAAATACATACTAAGGTTGAAATAAGTTTAAATTATTCTAGAGTCAAAAAATTCAAATCGCTGAAGACTTTATTTAAAAAAAACTATTTAGTTTTAACAAAGCTTAGATGAAAAAATTATTTTATAGCGTTTTCAATAAATTGTAGTCGTACACTAAGAAAAAAAAGTATGGTCAGAACGACCAGGTTATGGTAAAATCTACCTTATTGCTGGTTTTATGCAAACATTATAAGGCTCGGTAATTTTTATTGAAGCATTTTGGTAATGATTTGTAAAATTAACAGTTAAATATGGTTGTATACATTTTGTAATTTTATCATAATACCCGACATCGATGCATAAAAACCATTTATTCGGTTAAATTTACTTTTCCATTTAGTAATTTTTGCTAAATGTTTGGTAATAAGAATTAATTTTGAAAGCCAGAATTTCCTGTATATCGGTACTATATGAACGGAAAATTGACCAAATTAATGGCTTAAAGACTGAATATTTTGGGTTTATTAACTAGAATTATTATTTATTTTTTATTTATTTATTGTTTACCAGAATTGTCATTACTGAATTTTTTTCTCCGTGTACACTGTAACAAATATTGTATCGTTATACCGTAATTTTTACAGTAATATTTATTTAATTAGAGTGAGTGATTCTGTAATTTTAATGTAATAATTACTGTGAAAATTACAGTATTTTTTGCTCTGTATCATGCTCTGCAGAAAGCGGGTTTTACGGTAAAAAGCACCGGCACCCTAAGTCCCGGATCTTTTTACAGTAATTTCATTCAAAATTTGATTCAAAATTTTGCACAGTTTGGTGAAGCCGATTTTTTTTCCTCGATGAAACCATTGTAGTAACGAAACAATGTAGTGATGAAACAATATAGTAATGAAACAATATAGTGATGAAACAATGTAGTAATGAAACAATGTAGTGATGAATCACTTCTCTAAATTCGCTTTTTTTTTCCTTCTGCTACAATTAGCACAAACAGAATTTCCTTTGTATATGGTTAAATATTACATGGTTACGGTCAATATTATGGTCTACATTATAGTCTTTTTTATATGGTTGAATATTATATAAAATTTAAGCTAATGAAGGCTGCCAACGAAATAAATGCTAAAAGAGTGTGACGGGGAAAAAAAATTAAAACGGATTTTACTAAAGACCGAGAAAGAAATGTTTATGTAATCTGATGATTTGAATTTATCAAATACATTCTAAGGTTTAAATAAGTTTTAATAATTTTAGAATCAAAAATGTTAAAATGCTATAAATTTTATTAAAAAAAACAAAAACTATTTAGTTTTAAACAAAATTTAGTTAAAAAATTTCTTTCATAACATTTTCAGTAAATCTATTTGTCCATAAAATCCGTTTTAACCGTAAAAATATTATACCAGAATTTTAAGAGTAATAATTATTTCATTAGAGTGATTCAGTGATTTTACTGTAATTATTACTCTAAAATTTACAGTATATCAGATATTTTTTGTTCCGTAACATGGTCCAGTAAAAATGGAATTTATAGTACCGGCACTTAGGGTGCCGGTACTTTTTTCGTAATTTGATCCAAAGTTTTTAATAGCTCGATGGAGTCGATTTTTTTTTCTTCCCTCGATGAAACACTGTAATGATGTAAGAATATTCCTTCATAGTGATGAATCACTTCTCTAAATTCACTTTTTTTCCTTTCTGCTATAGCTAGCACAAAAACAAGAAAAATTCTTTTTTTTTTCTATTATTAAATATTATGTGGTTAAAATGAAAATAAATATTGTATTTCAAAAGTAAGAATGTTTCGCAATCGAACATTTGGTCTATTTTCATAATTTCGATTTACTTAAGTAAACACGATAAGAGAAATATGCCATTGTAAGATGTCACAAAATCAAAAGAAACATTTTTATATTACATCATTAGTGAGGATGATGGCACATTCTTTGTTGCGGTACAATTAGTGTGGTCATGAAGTCGTTGAACCCGGGCCATAATCTCTTGAGAGTTAAGCGGGCTCCCAGGTGTGTTGCAGGTTAAGAAAACAGTCTTATTTTTCATATCCACAGGAATCTTCCTTTTCCATATTATTCACTCGATTGCAGTTAACGTGGAATTTATTCCTTGGAATTTATTTATTTATTTATTTTTAAAGAAACATTTATGCTAAAGTCAAAGAAATATGCGTTGCATTAAATATTAAATTAATTGAAAAATTATTTATCGATAAAATAGGAAATTGAAAAAATTATGTTAAGAAATATCTTTGTATGCTAAAAAATATATGTAAAGGAAATCAATCAGATAATTTTAACCAGTCAAATAATTTTAGTAGAAAAATTTTATTGTAAAACATTTACAGTTTTTGTTTTGTGTACTTTTATTGTAAACAATTTTGAATCACTTTCTGATATATTATCATCTTACTCGTATCTAGTCAAAAGTATTAAAAATATTTTACACAAATGACAAGTTTGGCAAAATTTCTGGATCTTCTTGCCTTTCTGTCATTAAAATGATCAAAAAAATAAAGAATTTTATGAAATTCGTAATGACTTTTTGACGCAAAGATTTTGAATCTTTCATTTTTCTCGAATCTGCAGAACTCATAATCTTTTAAAATGTCGGTAAAAGCAAATTTTGCACTAATATCATTTTTATATTTCCTGAAATTTAAATAATAATGTTATCATATTTTTATCACTCCTGAAAATAAATAAAACAATGCTAAAGGCAAATCTAACGTTATAATGCATATATACAAAACATACATACACACACACACACACACACACACANTATATATTAATAAATGAATTGAAGAGGAATTGTTGAGAAATTAAAATCACAAATTTAATGGGGGTGAT
Organism: Parasteatoda tepidariorum; assembly: GCF_043381705.1. Classification (NCBI taxonomy): domain Eukaryota; kingdom Metazoa; phylum Arthropoda; class Arachnida; order Araneae; family Theridiidae; genus Parasteatoda; species Parasteatoda tepidariorum. The sequence goes on along the minus strand of NC_092214.1, from coordinate 42,694,693 downwards.
ATTATTTTTACAAAGTAGAAAATTTAAAAGAGCGATTTGATTTAAAATTTTTTACTAGTTTATCCCATTTTAATTCCATTCTCCAAATAACATATGATTTAAATAAATTGGTAATAACTTGTAGTATATTACAATCATTATCTGTTGCAGAAGTGGTGAACTGATATTACCTGAATTAAAACTTCGGTATCTTCAAAAATATATAAATAGGAAATAAATATATAAATATATATAAGTATAAATATATATATAAATATATAAAAAGGAAATAAATAAATATATATAAATAGGAAATAAATAAATATATATAAATAGGAAATAAATAAATGTATAAAAATAGTAAATAAATTAATAGGAAAAAAATAGATCAATACATATTTTTTAAAGCATGGTTGAAAAAGTTACATTTTAATTAGAATCCAGTTTTTTTTAAAAATAACATTTAATTTCAATACCTTTTACGAATTCAAACTTTTACTTAGATAACAGAAAAAAAAATTCTTAATTTGATTAAGGCTGTCACTGTTTTCAGATTGTTCAATTCCCAAATTATGAATTTTTTCCCTATTTAAATTATTACAATGAAAATACATACTAGTAACAACAACATCGATTTTCAACTATAAGTACTTATAAAATATTTAAAAAGTTGTATAATTTCTGAATATGAAAAGCTTATTATAAGAATAGTTTTTTTAGGATACTTGTGAAGCTTAGTAGATTTAGGCAATTAAAACATCAGTAAATCTTTTATGAAGTATCTTTTTCCATTAAAGTCACAATATTGAAAGATTTAGTTAATATTATGGGATTGTTAATCAATAAATTAAATTCATGTTACTAACTTACTGCAGACAATAATATATTCTTAACCCAAAAATGTAAATGCTCCTGGGCCAAGTTTTTTTCCCTAAGCTCTAAATTTTTATAATTGCTATTACTAATAATTTATGCTAATGGCATTGTTGCTCTTATAAACAGGTAAAATAACATATTTTGAGTAGAACTAAAAAAAATTAAGAAATTTAAAGTCAATAAACTTCAGAATAAGAAAAGGTTAAATTTCAACAAATTTTCACGATAGATGAATTCTTATCAAAATAGGTTCAATATTGAACCATAATATCAAAACCTGGCACCATAAAACGGGCAAATTTATGCAATTTTAATAACTTGTTATACTGAATCCTTTTCCCACCCAAATTGAACCATAATGTCGGATGATAAAGTTTCAGAAGTCGATATTATAGTACTAATTAGATTCCTATTAAGGTAAATGCAAATTTAAAAGATATTCTGGCTCAAAAAGCTTAAGAAAAGTCTTTGAAACCTAGAGAGAAAGTGAGAGAAACAGAGAGTGTGTGTAGCTTTGATGTGTTTCTTAATGACTTTCACAAACGCACTCTTTAAAACGAAAAATAAAAAAAATAAAACTGTTTTAAGAAGTCCCTTTCCCTTTATGCTGTAGGAAATGACACCACTTAATGACCTGGCTCTATATTAAGGTTTCTTCAAATTTGAATGATATTACGGTTTAACATGTCTCTAAATCTCCAACAGTTGTCTCTAAATCTCCAAGATCTAAATCTCTGTTTAAAAAGTGTTAATAAAACAACAATATTTTATTAACACTTTTTAAACAGAACCTACGCTTCTAACCGCATTAAATCTGGTAATAAATTTAAGTTTTAATAATTTTGAAATAATTAATTACATACTTTTATCGACTTTCACAAATATTAGTCATAAAAAAATAAATGCAAAATATCGTCGAAGAAACGCCTTCGAACCCTGTAAAGGAAGAGTAACTTTGATGCGTCTCTTTACCACTTTCTAAAACGGACTCATTAAAAAAAGGAAGAAAAAAAAGAAAAAAAAAAGAAAAAAACAGTCTTAAGAAGTTTTCTTTCCCTTTTGTAGTAGGAAATGGTACTACTTAACGACCTGAGACAGAAGGGCAGAAAAAAAAAATTTCGGAAGAAGCGTACCCTTTGCCTTAGACAATACATTTCCCAGTTCTATCACTGTTTACCAAGATTAATTGTTAGAATGTGACGTAATAGACTCGGTAAACATTACCGAGCTTTTTGGCGTTCCCGTAGAGCCAAAAATACGATAAACTTTACCATAATCTGGTAGTTTTGATCATACTTTTTTTCTCCGTGTAGATCTAATTAGCGCCACATTAAAGTAAAAGCAAATTTGAACGCTATTACGGTTCAACAAGCCGAAAAAATGTCTTCAAACTCTAAGGAGAGAGTGAGCCTTGATATGTTTCTTAATTACTTTTAAAAACGGACACTTAAAAGAAGAAGAAAAACAATGGTTTTCAGAAGTCTCCTTCTTTTGTAGTAGTAAATGCTGTTGTTACAATCTGGCACTCTATTAAGGTTGCAGGAAATTGAACGATATTATTGTTCAATATGCTTCTAAATCTGTAACAATGTAGAAAATACTTTATTAACACTTTTTAAACAGAACCTATATTTCCACCCGCATTAATTTCCATATTAAATTTGAATTTTAATAATTTTAAAATAATTTTAAAACAATTAATTACGTACTTTTATCGATTTTCACAAATATTAGTCAGAGAAAAATTCAATGCAAAATAGAGTCGAAGTAACGCCTTCGAACCCTGTGAAGGAAGAATAACTTTGATGCGTCTCTTTACCACTTTCTAAAACGGACTCTTTAAAAAAATAAAAAATAAAAAAACAGCCTTAAGAAGTTTCCTTTCCTTTTTGTAGTAGGAAATGGTACTACTTAACGACCTGAGACAGAAGGGCAGAAATAAGAATTTCGGAAGAAGCGTACCCTTTGCCTTAGACAATACATTTCCCAGTTCTATGACTGTTTACCAAGATTAATTGTCAGAATGCGACGTAATAAACTCGGTAAACATTACCGAGCTTTTTGGGGTTCCCGTAGAGCCTAAAATACGATAAACTTTACCATAATCTGGTAGTTTTGGCCATATTTTCTTCCTCCGTAGCGCCACATTAAAGTAAAAGCAAATTTCAACGATATTACGGTTCAACAAGCCGAAAAAATGTCTTCAAACTCTAAGGAGAGAGTATGTTTTGATATGTTTCTTAATTACTTTTAAAAGCGAAAAGACAAAAGAAGAAAAAAAAAGGAAGAAAAAAAAATCGTTTTAAGAAGTCTCCTTCTTTTGCGGTAGTAAATACTGTTGTTACAATCTTACACTCTATTAAGGTTGCAGGAAATTAAACGATATCATTGTTCAGCATGCTTCTAAATCTGTAACAATGTAGAGAATACTTTATTAACATTTTTTAAACAGAGCCTACATTTACACCCGCATTAATTACTAAATTTAAATTTTAATACTTTTAAAATAATTAATTACGTACTTTTATCGATTTTCACAAATATTAGTCAGAGAAAAATGAAATGCAAAATAGAGTTGAAGAAAAGCCTTCCAACCCTGAAGAGGGAGAGTAACTTTGATGCGCCTCTTTATCACTTTCCAAAACGGACTCTTTAAAAAAAAAAAGGCGGTTTTAAGAAGTCTCCTTCCCCTTTTGTAGTAGGAAATGGTACTACTTAACGACCTGAGACAGAAGGGCAGAAAAAAATTTCCGGAAGAAGCGTACCCTCTGCCTTAAACAATACGTTTCCCAGTTCTATCACTGTTTACCAAGATTAATTGTTAAAATGTGGGGAAGCGACGTAATAAACTCTAATCTGTTTTAAAAGACAGAACATGATAAGGGAAGATACTTTGATTAACGCTTCAACGCTCCCCGAGTGATTCGGGCGCGGAAATGGCTGTTCAACGATTTTTCTTCCCAGCCAATGGCGGCCCACACCGACAATCAGGCAGCCTCGCTTGCTCCTATCGCGAAGTCTAATTGATTCCACTACTAATGAAATCATTTCCTGAAGCCGCCGCCCCAGGGTGGTAGCCCCGAGACTATTCACAAAGATCACTCTCCGCAATTAACTCTTACCAGAAACACTCTAAGTTTTATGGTCGCAAGATATGGCTTTTGAAGTTTCGCACATGCCCTTATCTTGAAGAAACACCTCTTCCTAACACAGGATTGTTATCAAAAATTGAATTCGAATTGACAGGTAAAATATATCCACTTAATTACGAGAAAGCGAGACACGTTTAATAAAGAAATGCGACTTGTCACGTGATTTGATTTTTATTGTTTGAATTGGAGAACATTAGCGATTCCCCAATATTTTATTTCGTTGAAGCTTCCACTTTTTGTATTTAAATTTTCATATTTATTTAACGTATAAGTTTCGACACATTTTGGCTGGAGGATTTCAATGTAAATTTTCATTTACAATCTGTCTCTTTATTATGAAGTTTCCTTAATAATTAATTTTTTTCATTACTTTGAAGTTTCCACTTTTGTGTCATATTTTTTGAGGTATGCATTTATTATACACAAAATAAAGTTAATAATAGGGAAAATACTTGGATTTACTTAAATGATAAATAGATTAATTATGCTATAAAAAATACTGATTAAATCTAATATCGCACACTTTTGATAGGCCTCAAAAATTAAATTCGAATCGATAAGTAAAATATATCCACTTAATTATCAGAAAACGAGACACGTTAAATAAAGGCGGCTTGTCACGTGATTTCCTTTTTATTGTTTGAATCAGAGAATAGTAGAGATTCTCCAATATTTTATTTCGTTGAAGCTTCTACTTTCGTTTAATTAAATTTTCATATTTATTTAGCGTATAAGTTGTATCAAATTTGGGATTGTGTATTGCAATTTAAATTTTCATTTAAAACATGTTTCTTTAGTATGAAGTTTTCTTAATTATTAATTTTTTCCCATTCCAATTTTCCAATTTTTTCCAAAGTTTCCAATTTTTTTTCTCCATTTTTTTTCTTTCACGCAGAATTTTTATTAAACATATTTTTCCAACTTTTTAATATTATTTTGTATTAATTTAGGACAAAATAAGTGAACAATATTATATTTAGCATTTTGAAAATTTAAGGTTATGAAATGCAGAATGAAAAAACCGTTGTCTTTTTCTGCGTTAAAAGTAAAATCTTTCAAATACGGCTCACTTCCAAACAATAATTTCTCAAATTTGCCTTTATTTACAGTTATCGAGTTCTAAAAGAAGGAGTTATTAGTCATAGAAATTTCTTTAATTTACAAAATCAATTATAGATAAATTTTTGAATATGTTTGAAAAAAAATTTCAAACTACTTTTTTGGATTTTATATTTTAGTACAAATATAATTCCGATAATCTAACAGATTTTTCAATAACTGTTAGACAGTTTTTTAAAATTAAAAAAATACCAAAGTGTATTTTTGCTTGTTATATATAAAGATATATAAATAAAAATATATAAAGGGAACACCGGTGTCCCATCTGCATTAAAGGGCAAATGGATTCGCTTTATTATACACTAAATTATAGGGAAAATACATGGTATTGATTAAATGATAAATAGATTAATTAAATCATAAAAATATAAATTAAATTTAATATCACGCATTTAAGATGGGTCTCGAAAAAGTATTAAGTTTACTAAAAAAGGAAAAGCGTAGTTTTCTTATTTATTTAGTGAAACGGTTTCGTTAGAAAAATAAAAAGTTAGATTGACCTCAAATTTAAAAAGAAAAAATTGTTTATTTATTTATAATTACTTGCAAGTTATATCAATAAATTAATTATAAACAATGTTCCTTGTTATGAAAGCTACAAAGTCTATTTCTTTATTTTGCCGAACTTGATGAGAAATGCACGAGTTACGATGGAATCTTTTTCCTCCGTGCACCAGTTTCAGAAGTATTGCGGGGAAGCAACCCAAAAGAAAAAAAGAAATTGGGTCGGTCTAAGAGCTAGAAAACAAAAGGTGCTTCCCGTTTCAATCCTATATGCATAAGGATACTTTGGCTCAAAAAACAATATTTTTCTTTAATATAAATTTCAAATCACACATAAATTTTTTATCATCATGCTCATACACTTTAAAAAAATACCGTAATCATCCGTAAAATCCATTTTACCGTGTTGTATTAGACCGTAATTTTAACAGCAATATATATTTAGCAATGAGTAATTAACAATTATATTTAAAAGTACCGGCACTCATGATGCTGGTACTTTTTGCCGCAATTTGTTCCGGAATTTTTTGCAGTGTATAATAAACTTGATTAAACTAATAAAAATTTTTTTATTGTGATAATGCTTATAAATTTGTTAATTCAACCTTTAATATGTTAAAAATTAAACCTGTATAATTTAGTTTCCAAATTAATAAGTACTTAATTCAATAATGTGAAAATCATAATTTTTGAACGCTGTTTATTATAATAGTCATGAAATTAACAGGTAAATTATTAAAAAAAATCTTCGCCTGAAAGAGTTTTGATTTACTTTACGTCAAAAAATCAATAGTTTTCCAAGACGCATTGCACAATATCAGAAAAATATCAGTTTCTAAAATTATGAAGATTTGAAGAAATAAAATATTTTTGAAAGATTATTTACTAGATAATTTGATAAATAATTAAGTAATTCATAAATAATTAAACAAAATTAACCCTTTTTTCTGGCCATAGTGAAAAGCTTTTTTCAAATCAGATATGAAAATTAGCCAAGCTACATTATCACTTAATAAACTAAAAAAAAAAAATATATTCTTAAAAATTAAAAAAAAAATTTTTCTTCTTCATTTATATCGAAAAATAACTTGACGGTATTGGCATAATAAAATTGGTATGTTACCACCATTGGTATGATAAAATTAGGTTAAGAGTAAAGGGAGATTAAATGTACCCATAGTAAACCATGAAATTTCAAATGCTGAAAAATATCTTTTCAAAATATCAAAATGCAAACGAATTATTTCAGGATTACTTCCCTACTGTCTAATTCTGAGTAATGCTCCCATAATATGTTACCATTTTGATAGTTTAAAAAGAATTTCAGCCTTTGAAACTACGTAGTTTACTTTTAGTTTAACAGAATTCACTTTTTTAATCTCTAAATTTCGAATTAAATATATTGTTGAGAGAGAATTAGTCATGAATAGTTTTTCCCTCAGTATTATGTCCACTTTTGAGCGAATGATAGATGAACAGTCTCTAAAATGGGTGCTAGAATATTCATAGACAAAAAAATCTTTACCGTATTCTCAAAACATTAAGTGTTTTTCCAAGTTTCAAGAGTCCCGCATTGGACTGATCGAAAGATCGCCGGTTCCCAGTAGAATACCTAAGTCAACCATCACTGTCTGCGGTCAGTAAGCAAGTGGGTAACTACGTTGCTAAGTTTGTGTAAGAGCCAAGGGTGCGCGGCTTCGGTCCTCGTTGAACTGTTCTACTGTTGAGTGATGGATTTCATGAGCAGGTCACCGGGCTACCAAAACAGGGGAGCTATCCCCTCTGCAAAGGATCAACATTGTGATGGCATGTCTTCGGATCATCCTCAGGGATGTCCAGTGTACAATAGCCAGTGTGCAGCTCTAGTGCGATGTAAAAAAAGTATTTACCTACCTATCAAGTTTCAAGGCGATAAAATACAATACTGAAAATAATATAATATAGTACTATCATGTCAGAAATATAATATACTACCATATCACAAAATTATTTAAAAAAAAGAATGAAATAAAATAAAATAAATAAAAATATGGTACTTACTGTCTTTCTTTATATAAAAATGACTTCCAAGAAATTACTATACTTTGAATGAAATGGCAGAAACAGTGACAATATTCTTACCATTTTCTAATTTGATCGTCATCCATGCTATATGCTATACTTTATGCAATACATATACATATATGCTATACATTATTATTATTAATTGAAAGAAATCATGAATGCTTTTTGATGAAATAATTCACACACAGACTAGTTTTCAATATAATTATCAGAGTTACACATTACATGGTACGAGTGCAAACTGTTAGATTCTTGGCTTTCACGCATTTGCTGTCTGCTGCCAAAAGAGAGACGTTCTAAGATTGTCGACTACAGTTTTTTGAAAAATATATTTGAAACTTTCTTCGAATCAGAAAAAAATTACACGTGTTCCATTTAACAAACTTTCTTTCCTTCTTTATTTAAAAACAGTTTTACTCAAACTACTAAAATAACTGTACATATATTTAGTTAGGCAATAGAAAAACAGGGAAAAACTAATAACTAATTATGTAAATTAAGATTAAATATTGTTGTTACAGACTTAACACAACTGGCCACTGCTTAAAATAGAATATTAAAAACATTTTGATTTAAAATCGGCCATTATTTTTTTCACCTAACTTAATATATATCCTAATCATACTTTCAAACTTTATTTTATGTCCCTCTACTTTATTTTTAAGCTTTCATTTTATATTTTATAACCGACTTGAACAGCCGACGCAATTCCTTGTTTACGACCATCAGTGTTCCACTACGTAGCCTTGTTATTTTGAGCCCAACTCAGAAGATAAGGAATTCCTGGATCAAAGCATTGGGACAAACTAGCCTTCACAGAGGACTTTTTGATGGAACTAACTCTCATTTGCCTTACATGGAGAGTAAAATCACGAAAACATCCCATGGTTAACTCGACGGCAAGTAGATTCAGCTCATGATCCATTTACCACTGAGAATATTTTATGTCAGCACTGGGGTCGGGGCGAGCCCGGAACAGAATTCGTATCAACCAGCCACTGCTGGGATTCGAACCTGGTTCATAGACTGCGCATATTTGCCATTGATAGAATTTTGCCTCTGCTTTATTTCAAAAAAGTTAGCGATTGATATGTTTCATTGCAGCCCATTAAAATGATATTGAGCCAACTAGCCAAATCGATTCTGAAATAAAATGCAATACTTCAGCTGATTACTTGAAAAAACTGCTATTGAATCACGATTGACTTTCGTTATCATTTTCAGCGATTTTTTAAAAAACCTGTTTATGAAAATGAGTTCCTTTTTTTGCCATTTTTATTCATCAATTATAATTTTAGCCACTCCATCAAGTATGAAGTACCCTAACGAAAACTTTCAATAGTTTTCAGCGCTTTGTTGTTCTCCCCAACAAAAAAATTCTTTAATAACCCAATTTTTATATCATTAAGCCATTCTAAGTGACAAAACAATAATTGAAAATGCTCTAAATTTAACGGAGCCTGTTATTAAGGAATAGAAAAGCATAAAAAATAGTAGTTGTTTCAGGGGATTGTGATACTTTTAATGATTAGAAGAGTAAATTAATTGTAAAAGCCCTTAATTGAAGTTAATTATATTTTGTTTTGAAAGGTGTCTCTCGATTAGAGTCATTTACTTAATGACGTCAATGACGGAGAGGAGGAGAATATGAATAGTGACTGCTTCGACATTTTATGACTTTCGGGAAACACGTTTATTTATGAAGCAATATTAGTAAAACTGTATTAAAGGGATGAAAAAGTTTGACACTAAAAACTATACCTTGACTGAAAAATTTATTGAATAATTTTCGTTGAGGTACACCTACTTGTATTTTTTAATTAATATAAATATATTGATGGATTGAATTGATTAAATGCAAAGATGGATTTTTATTAATAAATATTTAATTATATATTTCTCGATGCCAATTTTTTTTTTTGCATTACTTGTTGAAAATATCCACCAGAATATAATATCAGACAGAATACAATGATGATATAAGAATAGGATTAAAAAAAAGATTAAAAATATGATATATTTTGAATGCATGAAAGTTATGAACATGGTAACAAGATTAATGTTAAGACTAATGTTAATATTGAGAAATACTTAAGTTCTGAATAAATTCAGAGGGACAAACTCTCAAGAACAAGGCTATAATATCAAACTACTTACATGTAATAATGATACAATGATAACAGTTTAAGGTGGTTTTCGGGTCTAGAGGTCCGATTTAAGCTTCTTTTTTAAACTTTCTTCCAAGCACAATGATAGGAGAAGTTTTATAATGATTTCATGGCTTTATTTCGACATTTTAAAATTACTACTTTCCACTACATTTTAAAAATCCTTATCCCGAAATGATATAAAAGTGATGGCGAAGATAGCAGTGCACTGATGAGTGGGCGAAACTCGATTTCTATATTACTTACTACTACATTTTAAAAATATTTTTTGCCCGAAATAATATAAAAATGATGGCGAAGATAGCACTACACTGATGGACGTGCGTAACTCGATTTCTATACTGTATAGTCTGAAATGGACGAGACCAAAAATTAAGATAATGAAAGAGTGTAGCTATGCTTAGAATTAAAAAAAAAATCTGAAAAAATTTTTTTTTACAAAATGGTGGCCATTTGAAAAGCTGCAGGTCCATTGATCGCGTTAGTCTACTTTATGAAATAGTTTCTGGGCAAAACGGTTTCACCCACATACACCCCATTGTATAAAGTATCTAAATATACTATAAAAAAATTGTAGATTTTTTTAAATTTCTTGACCAAAAAATCCCCTTAATATAAACATTGAGGATAAAAGGAAACCGATGCTTTGGGCAGTAAAATTAGATCCAAGCAGTTGCAACAAGGAATCCATATGCTTAGGACATGTACATATTTTTCTTGAAATTCAAATTTTGAAATGGTTGCTCTACACTTTGCACTGTATAGGTAACTTTTTCTACAAAAAGCAGTAAAATGTCATTTTTATGGAAATAAACGTGACTAAATTTTAAAAGTTACATGCAACACTTTAAAAACTAATTTGCACTGTAAAATTTTAATATTTTTAGGACATAAATATTTAATAAAAAAAATTCAGTTTTTAAAATGGTGCTATACGCGTTACTTTTGAGCTGTAATCTTTTCTTGCAAGAATTGTTAAATGTTGAGTTTAATAAAGAAATTTTAAACGTTACAAGCGATATTTTGAAAGTTAATTCCGCATAGTTGCATCATAAATATTGTTTTTTTAGGTTATAAATATTTTTTACAAGTGTCAATCTTTTAAATGATATCAGGCACTCCTAATTTCAAGGGACAGTCTTTCTTTTCTCTTAAAATAATAATTTTGTGGAACATTTTAAACAGGCTTCTAAAATTTCAAGAGCACAAAATCATTTAAAAATATTAGTGTGCTTATTTTGCGTAAACCTGATAAGTGTTTCATATTAGCCTTATTCATTGACGATTTATATAACGGTTTCACGTTTTGTTTTTAGGGCATTCTACTTTTTCTATCCATAAATAGGTAAAGACAACATACTTATTTTTTCTCACATTCCGTTGGTTAAAAGCGACAGGAAAAGTTTAGACTTTAGAGAGAGAATTCTGGTGAAATTACCGTACTGTTCGGTAATTCCTAATAAAAAAAATAAAAAAAAGAAACAAACATAAATCTGGTTGATAGAACCGAAATATATGGTATTTAAACCATTCAGTTGATAATTACTCCGTTCATATGGTAGCGATTTACTGGAAATTCTGGTTTTCAAAATTATAGTTTTATAGTTCTTATTACCACTCAGTAAAAAATACAAAATTAAAAAGTAAATGTAACCGGATAAATTGTTTTTATGTCAGGCTTTAAGGTATCATGATAAAATTACAAAATTTTACCACATTTACCCAATTTTATCACACAATATAAAACCATATTTTGTCAAAAATCATAACCAAAGTGCTTCGGTGAAATTATCTAGCTTTTTGGTGCTCCCATAGAGCTAGAAGCACAGAAAATTTAACCTCATTCTAGTAGTTTTGACCATACTTTTTTTCTCTGAGTAAATTCTTTAGAAAAGTTTCATAATTCAGATTTAAAATAAATTCAGCTGGTGAAATCACTAAAATTTTCCCCGGTATGAATTAAAAGTTAATTGTTTTAACAAACACAAAATATATGGAATTACTATTTGAAAAGCAAGAAACTAACATAAATTTATATTTGAAATACCATTGACAAAAATTTTTGATTATTGGCTGATTTAAGTTCTAGAAACTTTTAATAAGATCTATTTTAAGTTTTGTGGGAATGTTGAAAAGGTATCATCTTGAAAAGGTACCCCCACATAGAGTCGAGTTAACATGTCTTATATACTAGTGAATTGTAATTGTAATTTTGTTGTGGTAGATACCCTACAAGTTTCTCATTTCAAAATCTTTGAAATTTCAAAATTATACAAAATTTGCCTTTTTTTACTTGCTTTTTTTTCATTATTATTTATTTATTTTTTACATTTCATTAGCTTTATTTTCTGACAATCCCATTCTTTGTTTATAGTAAAGCTATTCCTAAATAGTTATATTCTAATAATCTCCATAAAAAATTAACCATGCAAGCTTAAAAAAGCAATCATTAAAAAAAAAGATGGATATGGAGATTATTTGAATATAACTTCTAAGAAAATTGAAATTATTAGTAATTTATATACTGATAATCTCCATAACAAATAAGTTATACAAGCTTAAACAAATTCATAAAAAAAGCAAATTTTTCTACCCACAGTTTGGAATTGAATTATTATCTAATTAACATAAATTCAAAGCAATTGCTTTGATAAGAATCCTGTTATGTAAAACGAATCATAATTTCAACTGAAAACAAATTAAATATAGATCAAAGGATTTTTTGAGCAAACTTTCAAAATAGTTTTCACCTATCACACTACCTTATTCATTTCATTGTTTACAATCAATAATTTAATTTAGATAAAGATTATTTAATTCATTTTTTTTTATTGAAGATTTTTTCTTCAATTCATAAGTCATATACGATTTTTAAAATAGCTGTTAAATTAAAAGATCTTTTTTTTTTATTTTGCTAGAAAATCCTATTGTCATAATTTTTATTTGTTAGTGAAAAATAATTATTTTAAATCTTTCCATGAAATTAAAAAAATAAATTGAATTCCATTAGAGTATTTTTTAGCTGGAAGTACACTAATCAAGTCATTTTTTTTTAAATTTGGAGGAAATTTAATTAAACAACAAGAAAATGATAAATTATCTGCCCTGTTCTTGCAGCTTGTGTCATCGCTCAATCATCGGGTGTCAAAACTACGAAGCAAGCTAAAATGTTTTTTTTTTATAATATCTTGAATCTGTTGAGATGCGATTATAGTTGAAATACTAGAATAATTTTTTAATAATTTGAAATCTTAATGCGTAAAAAAAGGGATTTATTTCTTTGTTATTTAATAACTAATATCAAACTTTAGAATTAAACTTATATTTGTCTAGTTTTATTAGAGAATGTTATCTTTTAAAGAATATGATTTAAATTCTTCTGTATTTGAAGCTCTTTTAATAGTTAAACAAATTTGAATTTGAGAATATTAAATTGTTTTGAAAATACTGTTTATAATAACGATCTCACTCTTAGTTTAGTAAAGAATAATAGATGGAAAATTTTACTACAAAGAAAAAGATAAACTGACATTTTGATTTTGTTTAAATATTAAATTAATTAACGCTTTAATGATATATTTGTTAAACTAAGAAAGATCTTCAAATATAATGTGATTAAAATTAAATATTATTTAGATAAACTAAACAAATTCATGCAAGAACAAAGCGAAAAACATTGTCTTAAAGTTTTTACTTTATGAATTTGAGCTTTTATAAAAGTATTTTTGTAAGTCAAATTATGGAAAATAATAATTTGGAAAAATAATTAATGAAAAATTTTACTACAAAAAAGAGTAATTGATATTTTGATTTTGTTTAGATATTAAATTAATTAGCACTTTAACGATATATTTGTTAAACTAAGAAAAATCTTCCATTATAATGTGATTCAAATTAAATATTATTTGGACAAACTAAACGAACTCATGCTAGAACTAAGAGCAGAACATTATTTTAAAGTTTTTGTTTTATCAATTAGAGTTTTTATAGAAGTATTTTTGGAAGTTTCTTTTTATATATTTTCCCGAAGTTTATTTTTATATATTACTATAAAAAGGGAAAAAATATTGTTTTTACAAAATTACGATACACAGCAAATAAAATTGGCTTCTAGCATGTTCTGAAATTGATATTAAAAATTTTATCTAATTTATTTTTTTTAACCCTTGGTGGGTAATAATGTGAAAAAAAAAAGTGAAATTTCGGTTTAAATTCATTGATTTCCGGTTTAAAATCAATACCCTTATTTTTAAAAGTAGCAACTACATAAATAAATCAAATACGATTAAGTATATGACTTTTTTTTTTATATCAGATTGAGAAGATCCTCACATCCTCAATTTTTGCAGTTCATGTTATTTACAAACATTTAGAGTTTTTAGTGTTTTAGATCTTTAGAGTTTTAAACTTTTAGGTTTGCGAAGAAGTAGGAAGAATATTCTAAGCGAAGGAATTAAATTTAGAAATTTACTACAATTTTAATCAATTGAGTGAAACACAATGAAAATGAATGTAAGGAAACGCAAAATTACGAAATATTTACGAATTTCTTAACAAATTGCAAAAAGTTTAGCTAGATGAAAATGAATTGAAATGCAATAATTTCTGATGCCCCCGATCACAGTTAATGTTGATTTTAATAGTAAGTTATCAGGAAAGGAAGTAAGGGAGCATGATAGACATGTGGTCCAAAGAAGGCGCATTCTTTTGAAGAGCGTGCAAGATTTCTTAAAATAACACAAGATCTTTTCAGGTTTAGAAAGAAAAAGAAGTAACCGGTGGTTACCTACACATTGCTTAATAGAAGTAAGATGTTGAAATTATAGCACTGAAATGATGTTTGTTTTTCGTTTTTCTGTATTGAATACCGATTGAAATCTGATTGATACATTTACGTATAATATTGCTCAGTTAAAAAGCAGAAAAATATATAACAATAAATAAAGTGTTTGTCGTATCATTGAGAGGTTAGCAATTTTTAACTTATTAAAAACATACAACTTTTGTATCCTTAATATTAACTATTTGACGGTGACGTGGAAACTTGCCATAATAACGAAAATAGTGTAATGTCGTAATATGATGTACTCGAGCTTTTACTGTATTTTATTTAAAATTATTTATTTAGCTAAGTTGTGTTGTATTCATTTTAAAATAATATCCTCCTGATAAATTTCATAGAAACACTACATTCTTAGAAAGCATTGGACCATAATATGTATGCTTTGAATCATAATACGGTTCAAATTTGCTGCATACTTAATAAGGTGCTAAATTACACCACTTTTGTGTTCAAGTTTACTCATAGTATATAGTGAATGCTCGAGAAGTATGATTTATGGTTCTACTTATTATGGTTAAAGCAAATTTGACATTTATTAGGGTTAAGTTCGCTCCAAAATTTCTAGCAGTGCACCAAAGAACACAAATGACTCAAATAAGCTACACATTTTTGTACAAATAAACATTTATTGTCTACCAACATTTTTCAATCGTAGATAATGTAGTGACTACATTTAAAATTATATTAGCACCATGTGCCACTAATTATTTTGCAACAATTTTATTGTTTTTTCAACCGGAATGAAAAATGAAAAATCACAATTGACAATTTTCATAAAGAACATAATTTTTTTTTCAAAAAGAACGAACAAATATGATTTTATGAAATAATTCATCAAAGAATTAAGCTAAAAACTATCTAAATGAAATACAAAAACACAAAATATCTAAAATATATAAAAACTACAAAAGAAAAAAGAAAAAATAAGTAAATATAAAAGGACTCCACTAATGTCTTAGTTGAGTACGCCTTAAGACTAGAATGATGCAAATTTCATTAGAGGCCTTGCTTCATTTTTCTAACCTCACCTCATGAACTAAGTTCTAAAAAATCGAACAAAAAATAAAATAAAACTTAAAACTTCCCTTCTGAAAAATAAACAATATAGTTTTGTTTTGATAGAATAATTCTTTGTCTAAGTCTTTCTGAAGTCATTATCAGGTTATAAAATAATCTGTATATAAGATACCTATTTGTGTAGGAAATCTATTAATTGGTACTCTGTCCTCTAGCCTGTGTTTCAATTAATTTATTTAAAAACAAGATGTAAATAAACATGAGTTGTTAATGTACAGTAAATTTATCTGATATGTTTCATTTTGAACAGTTATTTCGAATCAGTGAATCAATAACTATGTTAATGTTATAAAATAGCATTTATTTTAGTTGCAGTTTTCTTGACCAGCTGACCAAATGAAATAAAATGTTGGAAATATTACGGAGAAAAAATAGACTTTTTTTTTATTAGTATGCTACATTTTTTATTATTTCTGTTTAATATTTATTAAAAAGATTTCTTAAAGTTAAATTTATCATGTCTAGGAAAAAATAGGCTGAAATTTTTTTCCCGGTTTAATCAGATTTCATAAGAATGAAACAAGTTTCCATCTAAAATATTGATTTAAAATCGATACTTAATTAAATTAGTTTCATAGTTTTTTTTCAAACTGAAAATTAATTTGTTCGAATTTAATTAAGTAGAAGCCATGTTTTAGTAATCAACTCTTTAGCTATCATGCCTGGGGAAAAACGTGTTAAAAGTTT
The DNA here is from genome assembly GCF_043381705.1 of Parasteatoda tepidariorum. Classification (NCBI taxonomy): domain Eukaryota; kingdom Metazoa; phylum Arthropoda; class Arachnida; order Araneae; family Theridiidae; genus Parasteatoda; species Parasteatoda tepidariorum. The sequence goes on along the minus strand of NC_092214.1, from coordinate 42,678,224 downwards.
CTCCAGTTTTATTAGATTTATATATAAAATAAGCTTCCATCGAAAATATTAGTTTAAAACCAATACTAACTAAAACTATGTTAATGATTTTTTTCAAACTCAAAATCAATTTGTTTGAATTTAATTAAGTAGACGCAACGTTTTGGTAATTAAAAAATATGAATGCTCAATACATGTTTGCATTAAATCAAAATATTTCAATTAACTATTTTCAATATATCTGATCTAATTTGATCAATGCTTTTAATGATAACATAAAAATTATTATCATTTAAAAGAATAACTAAAGAAAAGATAAGGAATCATTTGTACAATAGCTGCAAATATTTTATCCTAGGTTGTTTACATTTGAATTTGATTGCGCTCTTATTTCTTTGCTTAATATCATCGTTATTTTTGTTGAATTTTCGGTTTAATATTTTTGTTAATTTGTTACGTTTACTGTTTGTGTTGCCAGTTTTAAAGCAATTGAACGTGGAACCCGGGTATTATACCCGAAAGGATTACGAAATTTTGGACATATCCCGAGTAAAAGATGCTTCAAGAAAATCCAGTAACTTCGCTAAAAAACAGCGAAGAATTCTTAATTGTTGTAAGGCAGTGTACATATAAATACTTTAACCTTTAAGAAAAAAAATTTGAAAGCATTAAAATATTTTAAATGGGATTAAAAAATGCTATAATATTTTTTTTAAAACATTTTTTGGTCTGAAATAACTATTTATTTTCAATTTCTCAATACTATGTTCAAAGAAGCTTCAATGATACATAACTGTCAAAATAATGCAGTATGACTCCAAGCATATTTTAAGTGAATAAATCAGAGATATTTGAACTTGGATTATTTGCTTGATTTAAAAATTGAAATAGTATGATAGAAAAAAGAAGCCTATCTTTGAAATGTGAATAAATAAAAACTCAGTGATTTTTAAATGATTTTTCTAATTGCTTATAATTTGTCATGGTTAACTACATAATTTCAAGGAATACCTAAAAAAATATTTTGTACATGATAATATGACATCATGCTTTTTAATATTTATGTAATTTAATCAGTTTCTCTTAATTACTTACATAGTTGTAAGTTACGCAATCGTAAATAATTCTAAGTATTTTAACTCAAAAAATGCTTAATTTAATAATTGCTTCCAAATTAAATAATGCAATTCCTATGTTTGTCATATAACCTACAAAGTTTCTCATAATAAAGTTTTTGAAAATGCCTTTTTATTTTAGATAATGAATTTTGTAAAATTGTTTTGCAAGTATTAAAACTTAGTGTTAACTTAGTGTAAAAAATTGTATTATTCATATAACTGAATACTTATAAAAAATTAAATTCCTTAACTTAAAGAGAACGAATTTTGACCATGGTCAAACTAATTAGCATAATGAATGCAGTCCTTGCAATTGTTAAAAAACTCAAACAAAATGTAGCCTACCCAAAACAACAAAAAGTTTAATCTAAAACTTAGAAGCAACTATTTATGCATGAAAATATTATTAGCATAAAGAAATTAAAAACAACTGTTAAAACTTATTTTCAGGAATATTTGTTATACTTTTCTTAAAAAAATTCGTCGAGTGGATTTTATATTTTGATTTTTTTTTCTCCACTATAATGTTTAGTTTTTCAACTCTTTCTCTCTCCTTTCAAAATACATTTTTTACAGGGACTTATGTGGTATCATTGTTCTACCACCAACGCTGCTGATGAAATAAATGCGGATTATAACTTGGCATCATATTATTCATGTTATAGGAACTAATATATGAGTTCGTGACACAGTTATTGGTGGCAGCTGTTAATGAAGTTATGGAAGGCAAATCATTACGAGGTAATCCAATGGACTGTGCTTCTTGTGGCATTGATGGTTGACAAGGTTTGCCATCTCGTACTAATACAGGCACAGCAACTCTTCTTGGCGATTGGAAGTTTATATCCACCCTATCTGCTCTCGCTCTCTTATGCTTATAGCGATGGTTTTGAAACCAAATCTTTACTTGAGTTGGTGTCAATCTTATAATGCTGGCCAGATGTTCTCTTTCTGGTGCTGACAGATACCGCTGTTGTCGGAATCGTCGTTCCAGTTCAAAAGTTTGACTTTTTGAAAACAATACTCGTCGTTTTCGTTTTTTCTGCGCGCTATCGGAATCACTTCCAGAAACATTTTGCATAGGCGCTGGTTCATCTCCTTTTTCAACAATGCTTTCTTCTGATGATGAAGAATATTCTTGATTCAAAGTAGTGTTAATGGATATAGATGGAGATGAAAAATTTTCTGGTACCTCTCCTCCAGAACTCACGTCAATTGGAAGATTGAAATCTAAAAGTAAAAAAAGAATGAAATTAGTAGTTGGGTAAATTATAATTTCGAAACAATGCTTAATTATTACACGATAATAATTGCAAGTTACAACTATTAAGAAGCCAAACCATCCTTTCTTGTCCAAACGTCTCAGCAATATGAAGATTAAATTTTTCAAGACGCTATATATAACGGAAGCATGCTAACAATAAGTATTGTTGTTAACTTGCAATTAACTTGTGCAATTAATACAGTTAACTTGTTGTTATCATGCTTAAGCATGCTAATAACCGGTCTTGTTTGATAGTTGCTTTCGATTATGCACTGTCTTAGTTTATGTTAATTTTCATTTTTTATTTTTTTCCTCATATTTACTACAATAATGCGTTTTCTAACATTCAATTTCTGAAATGTTATTAATTAACGTAATAAATTATAAAGTTTTCTGAATTTAATTGTTGCATTAATTGATGAAAAATATAATTTTAAAATATGTTCGAGATCTACAACATCTTGAAGGAAATAAGAAAATTAAAAAAAAGAAGAAGAAATCATCCTATTTTAGCAAAGTATACACGGATATGATAGATAAAAATCAAATATCCTAAGTTTTTATTTAAAAGAAGAAAAACGATCTGTTTTCAACCCCAAAAAGTGACAAGAACAAAGTATTCTAAGACAATATAAACTTTTCACAATATTCTTTTAAATTGTGAGTCATATGGAGCACATTTAAAAACGTTAAAAATTGCATTTTGAAATAAAAGAGTACTCTTAATTTAGAAAAGATGATACTAGGAGCAAAATAATTATGTCATATGATGAAAATAAACTGTTGATACGAAATTTCAGTGGATAAAATTACAAAAACTTAAATAACATTGATAATAATTCAGTTATTGGAAGCTATTTGTCGCAATTAAGTTTTTAATGGAAATATATATAAAAAGAATTTTAAAAAAATGTAAGGTAAAAAAAAACAACACATAAATATATTTCATAAAAAATAATTTTATGTAACAATGTATACTAAGAACAAATAATTAAAATTGATTTATTCAAATATTTATTTTTAGAATAATGCTGCATAAAAAATTGAATTTTTTTTAAAATTGCCAAACATTGGAGTTAAATATTCTAAATGTAATACAATTTTTGTACCGATAAAAATCAAATATGCAATAAATATTAAGAAAATGCTAATTAATGGAATAAAAATCAATTATTATAATTGATTTTTAGAATAACAAACTATATAGATCAATGGTTGGTGATTTATCAAAAAATAACATAGCCAAAAATAAAGCCAACCCCCCATAATCAATATTAAGTTTGAAAATACTTGGGCCATCGCGAATCGCCAACAAGACTGTGATAATTATTATAACCATGTAACTGAAACATATTTGTGGTAAGAAATTTAAGAATAAAGAGTTATAAATAGATTTTTGTTTTCGATTATGCGCGCCAGTGAATTAATGAATCTACATTAGCATTGAAATAAAAAGTTAGCAGATCGATAAGAAAAGAATAAAATATATTATGTTCGCTTTTAATAAAAATTAGCTAATAGATTTAATTTAAATATAATTCGATTAAGAATTATTAAAAAGAATAAGTTTAAGTAATCAAGAAATTTTAAAAGCTAGAATATATATGTAATGCCCAATTTGGCATCATAATGACTCCAACCAGCTCTTACATAATATTTTAGTAATTTGATAATAAAGTAATTTGATCTGTATGAAACTAAAATATGTAATATCAAAATAGTTTCTTTTTATAGAAAAAAATTATAAACTTTTACATTTGCTATATTTGCTATATTAAAATAAATTTAAATCAATTCTTATAAGATAAAGCTAGGAGAGATTCTTCAGTTGGAGAGATAAAAAAACAAATTGGAGGGGGGAAAGTACAGCATGTTGGCTTCTATTCAAAGTATTAGTACAACAGCAGTATTTCAGTGTGTACTTGATTGTCAAAAATAAAAAACAACTAGTTTGTTTTGTTTTTCCAAAACAAGTGCCTACATTTTCATTGCTCTTCCTCTTAATTTTTTACTGAATAAGAAATTAAAATTAACTGATTTCTCACGGGCTACGGATCTTGGCTAATGGTGTATACACCAATGGTTCTTTCTTAAAATCGTCATGTCTAAGTAAGGATAAAAACTTTTTTTTTTTTTACTAAAATGGGAGAGATTGAAATTCAAGAAAAATCAAACTTTGGTCCTATGCTGGGAGATATTAGGCATTGTTCCTATGTTTTTTAGACAAAAATCTCAAAATTAATATTGTTTACCATTTAATTGTAATTATTATTAATAACAATCTAATTCCGTAAGGACTGATTAAACAAAAGAGATTTCATGGTTTCAATTCAACTATTTTTCAAAATTAAAGCATAAAAGCAAAATAATAATTAAAATACATAAAAAAAAAACAAATGTAGTCAACATCTTTAATGATTCTTTTAGCGAAAAATTAATATTTACAATTTCTTGAATTGTTTTGTTGAAATGTGTGGAAACTCACCTAGCTTCGCCAAAATTTTTATTGCTAAGCAATTGTATTGATAATTTTTAATTTCCTTCATTTAGTCCAGCTTTTTCCCCCATTTTTTCTGTTTTTCTCACGTTTCTTTTAGTGAACTGGAGGAAACAGTTTTTGCGGGAAGAAATCTCCAAACTGGTCATAATATAAATAAAAGTAAGCGTTAGCTACATATATTGACTAAATCAGTAGTTTCGGGAATAAAAATTAAATACATAACAAAAAAATTACTTGAACTAATTAAAGTTAGTCAATAAGTTGCATTTTTGATCACAAAATGCATTCCAGAGCGTCACTAATTATCCATCAATAAAACTGTAGAGTGCCGTTAATAATCAAATCAGTTCAAATTATATTATTATTATTAGTTTACTACTTTTATAATGAGGAAATTTTTTTAAAACACCAATTGTGAAATATTATTTGGTTTCAATATGCTTTTATTTTTGATTCAAACTGCGAAAATCTTAAAATTTTTTATTAATTATATTCATTATAATTTCTTAAACAATTGCAGCATAATAAAATTGCTTTAAAACGAAAAAGTTGCCATAATTTTGTTGCGCGCACTATTACATGCCAGTTTTTAGTTTTGAAAGCGAAAAATCTCAAATTAAAGTAACGGGGCTACGCCTGAAAACGGCAAGACCAATTGCAAGATTAAATGGAAGGTCTTGAAATTTCATTAAAATGTTTTAAGAAATACAGAAAACTGTGGGACGACCTAGATATTCCAGGATGACCACTATCTCTTACTTAAGGAGACATGCTACTTAATATCAAAACAACAATACAGTTTCAATCAGCTTATGAAGTTAAGAGGGAACTAAATATAAATGCTTCTTCGTAACTATCCCATATTGTTAAGAGCATGGTGCAGATACTTAAAGGAAATGTCCTAGTAGAAATTAACTTGCGAATGTCAAGGATCGGAGTTCTCTGGAATACAGTCAAAGATTCAAGCTAAATAGGCTTTTTTTCCCTTCTAGTTCAAGAGTTGTTCTCTAATTATTGTTTTTTTTCATATGCTTATCAATTTACTGTTTTTCTTAAACAGCTGCTGTTTATCATTAATAAGACCAACTTCCTTGTTCTGATGGCTACAGTTTTTATTGACATAATTTGAAAAAGAAAGAAACCCGCTGAGTACTTCTCAAACTGATAGTTTAGTGGAGGCAGTTTCCTAGTATGGGAACTTCCAGTGTTCAACGAATTTGCTCTCAATAAATAGTGACATATAGAATTTTAGTCTTACTTGTCCAATAATTTGTGGACAAAATAACCCATTAGTCTATTCACCTAACTCATTAAAACCACATTAATCTTCAGTCAAGAGGAGTGAGGTCATCAATCAATGTATTCAATAATAGGCCATATCTATAGGATTATGCTGCTGCTGCTTTCGGGTGTTTTGCCTTATTTGCAAAGATTTCGAAGCAATCACTGAGTTTTTATTAACTTTTTTGAAATTTTATTTTGATGGTGACGCATTTGGTCATGCAAGCTAAATTAAAAAACTATGGTAGAAAGTTGAATTGCCTTTATAGTCGGTTTTTATTATAAAGATGTTAAAAAAATAGAACGAATTACAATTCTATTACTGTAGTTTGGAAAATATTTAACGGAATTAATGGTACTCAGTGCAATTAAATTTAATGACTAATTTGTTTTAAAAACAATAATTACAACGTTTATGATATTTTTTTAATTTATTATTTCATGCTTATGTTTAAAAGTTCTTTACCACCGAAGCTCATGAGATCAAAAATTTTTCGACTAAGATTATGAAATGTTCACATAACAGCGTTTGATAAAATTTTGGAATACAGATATTTAAAAATATAATAAATACATTTTTATTTCAATAACTGATAACTACTTCAAAAAACTATCAAAATTCAAAAAAAAATTTACATAACTCTCTTTTTTCCAATAAAATAAACAGACATTAATACATACAATAGGTTTGCTACCAAATTATTCAACAGTATGATTTCACAAATAAAGAAAGGATTTTTTTAATAAAAAAATTTCTTCTAGAAATCATTTAAAAAATTCATTTATTTTTCGATATCGTTTACTAAAAGTAATTTTTTACAGTAAATACTTCATAACGCCAAATTAATTCAATGCTAAAAAAATATGCTAAAAAGTAAGTAGGTCAGAAATGCATAAAGATTATAGATTAAAACGAATTACTCCAATGTTTAAAATACTTTCATTTTCTTGCAGACAAGTTTAACGAACAAAGTTAAGTATACGAGGTTTTTTAATCAGGCCAACATTGTTATGTATCGTAAATAATAAAAGTTTCGAACCTAGTAACCTCTATTTGACATTGATGAAGTTTTAGAATTTGAATTGAATTTGAAATGAAATTACTCTATAAAATTGACCATATTTTTATTTAATTAAATTTGTATGAAATGCAATAAACAGCAAAATATACAAAGAGTACATAGAAAAATTAAACACAGTAAATATAAAACTGTACAAAAATAAATAGTAGAGAAATTGCAGATAAAATGAGAGGGTAATTTTTGGGATGAGAGTGAAAATCCTCCATTCTTCTTACTCAATTCTTCTCATGATTCCTTTCTCTCAAATGAGTTGTTCACACTTTTCTTTCAAAAACATAAACTGTAAAAGAAAGTAAAAGTAAGTTTTTGTTGAATAAATCTAAAGTATAATTATATGTTTACTTTCTACATTTAAAAGGTATTGTTCTAATAAAACAACAAAATTTTGGTAAAAAATGCACATTGAAATTTTAAACAGCGATCATTTATCGAAGCATTCAGACAGGTTGCAGTATTTGCGTATGTTGGCGGGGTATTGATCTTGAATTATAAAAAAATTTTCCGGATAATTAATAAAGCAAAATCTCTATATAATATGAAAACCTACCAGGTCATATTTAGAACACTTCTCAACACCTCTTTTAACACTAAAGTTGTCTGCTATAATGATAAATTTTATTTAGAATTAATTGTGCAATATATGATAAATATTTGTTAAAATTTGAGTTCGTACTCTACATTTTATTTTACGGACTGTGCCTCGATGCAATGTCCAATCGAGTTGTAATATTTTTGGAAATAAATGTTAACAATTGTATATAGATAAAAAGCCATTTTAAGCCATTACTCACCTTTATACTCTTACAAATACCTCAGTTTAGTATTGATATGCATAAATACCTGTATTTCCCCTTATCCAGAGCAAAGGGTTTCTGTGTAATTTAAAATATAGTGCCCGCCGCTTAGTGCGATAGCATCGGCACTCTATGGTTTTGATTCCACTAACCAAATATTCATTTAGCATTAGAGGGATAGTATTTTCTCAATTTCTAATAGCATTGAGAGTATGAATACACAAGTTAAGTTTGCGTAAATTAATAATATTTGACTCTGTTGAAAATATTACTTAAAGTTAGAGCAACTATTTTTATTTGAAATAAATTATTTACATCAAAAATGTAACCGCATGATTAAGGCCATAAGTGCACAAATTAAAGTTGATTCATTTCATTGATTCCTTAATTCTACCAAACGTAAAAGAAAACCTATGCTTTTTGCAGAGAACTAAACAAATAAGGCATTTGCTATTTTCACCGTAAGAAATTTTTTTTCATCTAATCCTTTCACATTCTAACAAATTATAAACTCCCTCTTACAACAAGAGTGATGAAAAATAATCAGTTAATAAAGTGAGTGGAACAAAAAACATGTTATTTAGTACCTGCGAACGAACTATTTCTCAGAAAATAGATATAAAACATTATCCTCCAATTCAAACGCTGTATCTCACTTTAATAAATTTCGATGAATAATCAAGTAGTTTTGATTCCGATATCCGGCGTCGTGAGACTGATAACCGAAGAATTTTAATGTTATTACATTTGAATGATTCTGTTCTTGTAAATTTGATCACAATAAGTGATTGAATCCTCAAACTAGATATAATACAAACCGGCGGGCACTATATACATTTATTTTACTTTAGACTTAGAGTTTGTTAGTTAAAATGTTTAAGAATAACCATTGTAACTAATTACTATTAGTATAATTGGTAGAATTTCACGCTTTTCAGTTTTAATAAATACGGCTTTGTAAGAGAATAGCTTGTTTATTTTGATAAAGGTAATGATAAGCATGATTGAGCCTTGCAGATAATTGTGTGATCATATTTACAACAAATTTAACGCCCAATGTGATTACATCTGTTCACACAATTAGAAAAATACACTTTCTAATAAATGATTTTCCAAACAGATTTGCTTCCTTTTTACCTTACCATATATAGATGATTATCTTACATGAGAAAGCAGAAAGTCACCTTGTTCACATGAATGAAGCATAAAACAATTAATTATACTTTTAGAAAATCTTTCAAAACTGTGACGTCACCAAACGTGAGAAAAATTATCATATTGCGGAAAATAGATTACATTATCCCGTAAATCTCAATTATTATTTCGATTCTAACTTAAATATCAAATATTTTAATATTCAAAAATATTTTTTGTTACGCAGTCCTCAATATACAAAATACAAAAACCACAATACAAAAGTATTAATAATACATACCTTTAAACGCCGCAGTATTAACTTTTTCAGACCTGTATATACACTCTTAAGTTTTATATAAATGTTTTTCTTTTCTCTCCTTGAAAAAAATTTTTTTAATGCTTTTAAGCGTTTAAGAGTATAATTATTAAATGTGTGAATATGTATTATTATATTCCTCCCGTTCTATGCGAATTGAGTTTCTTTAAAGCAGAAACAAATCGCATAAAATAAGAAAAGAGATTAAAGAATTGTATAATACTGAGTTGAATAATGTATTTAATAATTTTGTTGGTTTTAGTTGAATTTAAAAAAAATCAAATGTCAATAACATCGACACATTAATTTTTATCAATTAATAAAAATTAAAAAGCTATTTACTTAAATATTTTTTTTTCATATCTTATCTGCATTAAAAAAAAATAAAAATAACTTAATATATAAGTTAATAGTATATGAAAACAAGTATTAAATTTCAGGTCTGAAGAAGTTGTTAAAATATAAAGAAAATTATAAAAGGAAAATAATAATAGATAACAAAGGGTACTTACCAAGATTTTTTCCTTCTTTTTCTATTAGAATACTTGAGAGCTTGAGTTTGTAGAGCAGGTTAATTTCATGTAATATCATTAATTCAAATAGCGTAAAGTTTATTGAAAGTGCTCCTTATTCATTGATTCGCTTTATTGTAATAATAATAATAATAATAATAATAATAATAATAATAATAATATTGTAATAATATAATAAAAAAAATTAAAATATTTCAGTACACTATTTCTGGTTTTCAGATAGTTGTATATTTTCAAATATTTACATACAAATGGTATAGCATATAAATAACATCTAATGACTGACATTTATACTGACATTTAATAACTGAGAAAAAAAGTATCGTCAAATACAATAGAATATGGTAAAATTTACCATGTTTCTGGCTCTATGAAAAAAACAAAATGCTCTGTAATTTTTACCGAAGCACTTTGGTTACGATTTTGGTAAAATTAACTATAAAATATGGTTTTTTAATATGTGATTAAATTTGGTAAATGTGGTAAAGTTTGGTAATTTTATCATAATACCTTAGAGCATGGCATAAAACCCTTTGATTCGGTTACATTTACTTTTCCGTTTTGTATTTTTTGTTAAATGTGAGGTAATAAGAACTATAATATTAAAAACCAGAATTTCTGGTAAACTGTTATCACGTGAACGGAAAATTTACCAATTGAATGGTTTAAATACCGTATGTTTCGGATTTATTACCCAGATTTTTTTTTAACCACAAATCACATTATTATATAGTACAGTAATTATACAAGAATTATTTTTCTCCATGCTTAGATTTTTTTAAAAAAAATATGTATTTTTCAGTTTTTTTTTAAAAAGTAGATATGAGATTTTTTTAAAATTTCTAGTACAATATTAAACTTTTCTATATTAAATTTAAAATATTCTTGTATCATAATACGCTAAACTAATATCTTCGTGATTTTTAGTTTCTTTAATTCCATCTCGCTTCTTCTTTTTTTTTTTTCCAGGAAGAAATATATATATTCTGGAAGAAATTCCAACCCTAATTGTATTGTAAATGCTCCAAATTAGCTCTAAATTTAGTGCTACAGGAAAAGAAAGTGAATTGATTTCAAAAAAAATTACGTAAACTAATTATCGTAAGCCATTAGGTTGAAATTTTATCAATGAAAAATTACGACATTTGTTCAACTTAGAACCCTTTCATTGGAAATGAATGCATTGTTAAAATACAATAGATTGGTAATGAATATATTGCTAAAATGCAATTGTTAAAATATTACTGAACCACATATAAACCGTTAAATAAGCGAAAATCACCTTAATATAATCAAGATTGGAATATTTAAAGTACTCAGCGAACTTATACGCCTACTAAATTTATTCACATTTTTATCGCAAGTATTTATCTCATATATCTTCCATAATCTGGAAAGTAAAAATATTTTTAGCTGGCAATTATAATTAAAGATTACGCTGGTAAGAAAAATTGCAAAATTTATTTAGTGAATCAATATTTGAATAGAGTAGCACTCTCCACAAAATGTGAATCGTGTGAACGATCCCAAAAGAACGTCGTTGTAGCTTTCAAAGATTTGGAAGAGACGTCAATAATGTGTACTTTGAAGGGACGTCATGTCTTAATAGAATAGCTTAATGTATGCAGTCATCAATCTGCCTAAGGGTGTAATAGAAAGAGGGAGATAACGTCAAAGTGAAAAATCTTCTGGTACAGACTATCTGCCACAGGCGACTTTCCTTTACCCATTCACTACAAGAGCTTGTTGCACTCCTTTCTACTGACTAAAGTGCTTTTTAAGCAGACATCAAGAGACATCTAAAATGTCCTATCCACATAGTATGGCTATATATACGTTTAGATAGAGTTGAAAATTTAGCTGTTAAAACAAACGCACATTTTCCAATTTTTCTGTAGCAGTTTTTTACGTGTTATCAAAATGTTGATTGCATAAGTTTCTGTCCGTTTTAAAACGTAATGAAATACAACACGTCTTCACGAGACTAGTAATTTGTAGTATTATTTGTGGCTGAATAAATGCTTTGGTCACGGGGTAAAAAAATAGTCAAGAGTTTGTTAACGGATTTTAATGAAAACTGATCACACATAACTGAAAATTATATAACGTTACAATTAAATCAGTTGAAATAATTACTATATCATTTTATTATTACTTGTAGCTTTTTCCAGTGACCTGACGTTATTAGATTAGACAAAAGACGTTTTAAAAAAGTTTCATTCGCCAAAATAAAGTTTAACTGCATTCAGCACCGAAAATGATGCCATTGATTGAAATATATTGAATGATTGATTGGTATTTGTTGAGAGAGGCCAACGCGTAATAGTTAATATTTACAACAATCGAATAATTTTCCTGATAAATTTACAGTTTAGTAAATTAAAGTAATAGTTTTTATTTCAGTGTTATTTAAATCTTTAATTGTTTAGTTTTATGGAAACACATTTTTAAAGCGTAACTATAAAAATATAATAATCACGTGATTTCAGCTAGTTTGCAAACAATTAATTCAGTGACCTCATCCCACCTCCATTTTGCTTGAGCTTACCTGATGTAACGAATAAGTAAATAATTATCGAAGAACGTGCACTAAACTCTGTTTTTGATTAAACGGAGCTGTAAGCTAGCAAACAATTCCAATATTATTTTTTTGAAAATTTAAATTAGAAACATCAACAGTTTAATTTCTAACAACATGTAATGTTAACCAATGCGAAAATTTCTAGAACGTCTTTTAAGATTAGGGGTTAAAATTGCCTCTTGCTTCCCATGTAAAAATTTCAGGACCCTAACGCAGTTTTGGAGACGGATACACAGACAAACACTTCCTTTCATATATATATATANAATTATTCATTTATTCAAAATTTACTGACAATATTTTTTAGTGAAATTTATAGCCTTTTCCTTATATTATTTTTTATAATATGTAGTAACTTATTTTTTGTTTTTGTATGATGTGAAATATATATATATATATATGTATATATATATATATAGCGTTAGGTATTAACATAAATTATATCAAAAGTTTTCCATAATACATGAAGAAATTAGAACCTATATGTTATAGCAGCCTAAAATTTCAATCAGATGATACATTGAACATCGCTCAATCCAGATACAAACGATACGTTATTGATTTTCGTATCACTTCTTAGATCAAGTAATCGCTCTTAGACTATTCAAAGGCACACCCTTTCATCTAATCTATGAATATCGGAAGAAAAAAAAAATTTTTTTTTCGAACTTCAAAATTTTGAGACAGTAAAAAGTTTTCATAGTGATCACGTATTCACAGAAAGTTTTTTTCTTTTTAGTTTGAATATGGTAAACAAATATTTAGGTCTTCCGGAAGGAGCATAAAGTTTTTTTTTGTGCGAAAAGTGTAAATTTCAACATTCTCAACATGTAGCAAAAGTTAGCATTAAAAAGTCTAAACTTTCATCCGTTTTCCTGACTAAACTATTGGGATCATATACCAATACAGCATACTTTAGGTTAGGGCCTCAAACCATTGAGATTGATCCCTGACTCTGAAAAATTCGGCCATTAGATCAAAAATAATTCTGGTTGTTCCGTTTTTTATTTGGCGCACTGTACGTTCAATTTTATTTTATAAAAAAAGTTATCTAAGTTATTTATAAATATACTCTCTTTTACAATGAACAGAAATATTAATAATGTATTTTGAGCCGTGGTAGCTCAGAGGATAGATCGTTCGCCTCCCAATGAGGGGGAACAGGGTTCGAATCCCAGCGATGGCTGGTCGATACGAATTCTGACCCACGATCGCCCCGAACACAGTGCTGACGTAAAATATCCTCACTTGTAGGCGAATGAGGGGTTAGAATCTCCTTGCCGTTAGGCTAACCCCGTGAGGTTTTCGCGGTTTTCCTCTCCATGTAACGCAAATGCTTCCATCAGAAGTTCCATCAAAAGAAGACAAAATTTCTCCCAATACTTGATCCAGGAGTTCCCTTGTTTTCTGGATTAGGTTCAAAATTCAAAGTTAAGGAGTTGAACATTGATATCCGTTAACTTAAATTTGAGTTTGCTGTTCAACGACTGTTATAAAATAAAATTTAAAAAAATAAAAAAAAGTATATTGAGCTATGTGAGAGAAAAACCATTAAGTAGTCAGTTTTCTTACCAGAGGTGAATATGCTTTGTCAATTTTAAATTTGCAATGTGAAACAAATTATATAAACTTTTATAACTAATTGTAAGTTTTATATGCGTGATATTGTGGTATTTATTTATTATTTTTCTTTAAAAAAAATTTAATTCAACTGAAGTCTCAAGAAATTCTGAATTTAAAAATAAATCGGGTTTTGGATGATTGCTTGATACTGCTAATTTTAAAATGCAGTTACTGCAAAAACATAAAAAAAATTTAACTTTGGCAAAGCACATTAAAGTAATTGAAACTTAAAAGTTATTTTCAGAAATGATAAAAATTAAGCTTTAAATTTATATTTAAACATCACTATAAACATGCCCTAAAAAATTGGAATAGAAATTGTGTGACAGCCTACTGGCAAAAATTAAAAAACAGGCCATTTGGGAAATTTATATACCTAATTTTTAGACCATATTAAAATTGCACAAATAAATAGACAAATCTGTGTTTGCAAGGTGAAATTTAAACGAGATTCGCAATTATACTACTGATTTCAGATAAAACTTCAATGTATACGGGAATATTAAATTTTGCACCAAATGTTGATATAACTTAAAATGAGTTAAATAGCATTCAAATAATTATTTCAATTACGATTATTTTAATTTTATTCGAAACAAGTATTAATTCGCAGCTAGTTATTTTTTTCTATAGTTAGGACTTTATTCATTGCTATATATTTATTTTTTTTTAAATATGGAAAGTCTTAAATTGAAACTTACAAGTTCTAAGTAATAAAAATAAATAAATAAAAAATTAAAGGAAAATTAAAAAAAAAAAAGGAAGGTACTAGTACACGTGAAAGCCTTTCAAGCACTCTAAAATAAACTTAAAATAAACGTTTAAAATAAACTTTGGCATGCAAAGCCATTTTTAAAATGCCTTTATTGTTTCTTTAAAATATTATATGCTTTTTAAAAAAAAAATTTTTTTCGTTAAAAAGATTTTTAATTTCGTTTTATTTGTAAATCAAAAAAAATTCATGCACTCCGGAGAATAATGCTCCGATATAACTCAAGCATTTTTACTTCAAATCCAAAATTCCTTTTTTTTCCGCCATCCTAGTATTAAAAGTTCAAATAAGTTCTTTTATACTTCGGTAATTGATTAAATTCAGGGCTCTTAATGGAACATTTAACTCATTGTTCTCCGTAACCCTAACTGTATAAGTTTACGTTGATCCGCCTTGGGCAATATCCCGTAAAATCACGCCGGTAATTCTATGAGTAATCCCGGAACCGCCTATTGTATCTGATATGGCGTTCTCTCCTTTAATTGGCCCGTTGGAAGTACCCTTTGTTAAACGGTGCCTCCCGACTCTAGTGTACTCACAAGTTCGCTTGGATTGTCTACGGGGAGGACAAAATATGCACTCTTGTTGATGGATTATACAGGGTTAAAATGATGATTGAAGTTTTGTACCCTCAGAACACTAAAAAACATGCCAAATCCCCCTGACATTTACATAAATCTGAGCCTATACATTTATAATCCAGCCTAGTGGTTTATTTGTTATAAAAATTTATTCTTTCCTGACCTATTGGCAGAATCTATGTTAATATTTTTTTCCATTGTTTGGAACTCTTCCAAAATGCAACTATATAAGTAATTTTTCAAAAGAAATGAGGGACTGTTGATTTTGAAGGCTTGAGGCAATATAGTGATAAGCTATTCTATTTACGATGGTGACATTTTCACATAAAACTGTTCATTAGTATTATTTGCTCATAGGTATTTTATAAGTTTCCGGAATTCCTTCTAGATGAATGATTCCTAATTTTTTTTCTGTATGGGAACCATAAATGATCAACATTCTTTTAGTGGAACCGGCTAGCCTTTATTATTCCAAGGTACTAATTTTACAAGTTTCGGGAATTTCCCCTAGATCAGCTATTCCTATCTTTTTTTCAGACAGGGAACCCTAAATAATCAACATTTTCTTGGCGGTACCACTTAGATTTTATTATTTCCAGGTAGGTATTTTACTAGTATCTGAAATTCCCTCTAGAACAGCGTTTGCTTTTTTTTTCCAGCTAGGGCATCCTAATTAATCGACCTTCTTTTGACGGAACCCGCTAGACTTTATTATATCCAGGCTGGTATTTAGAATTCTGGAATTTCGGCAAGATCAGCGAATCCCAATTTTTTCCTGCTAGGAAACCTTATGATCGACTTTCTACACTTAATGATAAAAGTTCATTAGCAATTGCGAACATATTAAGCAACCCAACACCACTATTTATCTTAAAAATATTTAATATGAAAAATAAACTTTTTTATTTTATAAATACCAGTCTTAAAATTTATTTTTACGTCAGTAAATTTTAAAGCTTAGTTCTGGAATAGCATCTAATCTAGTTCTGAATTTAATTTCAGTGAGCGCTTAAGCCTTAAACCAAAAATGAATATGCTGAATTAGGGCTTTCGTTGATATGGTAATCAACCTTTATTTCCCCCCTTTTTTGTTTTTAAATGAAAACAAAAAAGGGCGGAAATAAAGGTTGATTATGGTTAGCAGAGAAACTACTTATTTACTGCTAAATTTGATTATTTTATTACATATTAAAAAGGATGATAAAAATTACAGATACAATTTATTGCTTTTTTTTTCTTAATTAGCATTTCACAAAAATAGCCGAAATATTTGATAAGTAAATTACTGATTACAGATTTCTAAATTATAGATTTCTAACAAAGTAACTGGATTTCTCTAAAAAAAGCCTTAACTTTTGGAACCCTTATAATCTTTCCACGAAACATTAGGGTTTCACGGAATATATTCTGAGGACATACAATGGAATTGTTCGTCATCATTTTTCGAAATTAAACAATATGGAACAAACGGTTTTAAAAAGTTGTTGCTTGTAAAAAAAAGACTTAGCTAAAAACTATTCACTATTTTTAAATCTTTTGTATATAGAGCACCACTCTTCAAATTGTGAAGTGAATAATCTTCGACAGAGAACAAATATTCGAATCAGAAATAGCTCATAATGACTAGGCTGCTGTGGG
Organism: Parasteatoda tepidariorum; assembly: GCF_043381705.1. Lineage (NCBI taxonomy): Eukaryota > Metazoa > Arthropoda > Arachnida > Araneae > Theridiidae > Parasteatoda > Parasteatoda tepidariorum. The sequence continues at coordinate 42,661,025 of NC_092214.1, read as the reverse complement.
CTACCAAAACTGTCATATGGTCCGTTGAGCCTATGGTTGTGCCTCTCTTTACCCTTCCCATCACCGTTGGGACACAGTGGGTGCGGTGTTAATCACATACAAAGCGATGAACCCCCATAACAAATCGGTGTTAAAAGTAGTGGTATATCTATTTGTTTGAATACAGTTCATCGATATGTAGAGTTAACTCATTGAATGCATGGTTAAATGGAATGCATGGTTCCTGAATTTATGGTTGAACCTAAGTGTGTTACTTGGAATATTATTTAAGACATATTGATTTAACTCATTGAAATGTCTATCAATGCCTGCTTAAATCAGTGTGTGCCTGGCGGATTATTTCTATATCATATCATAAACCATACTAAATAATATCATTGAAATGCCTGTCAGGCATGGTTAAATAGTCTGTGTTACTTGAAATATTATTTAAGATCAACTGAGTTAAGTCATTGAATTGCATGTCAATGCATGATTAAACCAGTAAATAGTGCAGATTTAAAGGAACTTAAGACTCTTCGGTAAGCACTCTTCATCCAGAGACAAAAATCAGTTTTAGCCCATCAACTTTTTTATTCCAAAAAATGCTAAAATTTAATTTATACCTGTATTAATCGTCAAAAGAATTTTTTCATTGATTCTATATGAGTTAAAATATGTTAAACTTCCCAAAAAGCCAAATATGTAATGCAATCGGTTTGTTTTATGGAAACTAAAGTTATTTTCAAGATGAAAACTACAGTAGTGTTCTTTTAGAATTGCCGTATTAAAACTTTTATTCAAAAGTATGTCTGGTGTGTTAAAGGTATGGTGAGAATTCTTATGATCGTTAAAAATTTAGAACTTCAAAGATACTGTAAAAATAAATTGTATCAAAAACATAGAACATGCATTAAACTTGAAAAATAAACATGAATATGATGCTATATTTTCATACATGAATAGAATCACTAATATGTTATATACTTTTTTTCTTCTTTAAAAATTATGATATACGTTAAACTTCGATATCAGACGCATCACTTTTTTGGAAAAAAATCTGAATTCCCGACGCATTTGCTATTTTGATAACAGAACCTCTTTGGTCAAATGTATTTCTATGCCATCTCAATTTAACGAAATATTTTCAGACACAAAATATTTTTATCTCTCAGATTAAGATATTTTTTTAAACTCAATTTTGACTTTCTTGAAATTTAATTACGAAACATATTATCATGCTTTAAATGAAATTGTTGTTATCATCCATTCCTTAAGTAGTAGGCATGTAAGATATGTGTGCACAGATTATTTGATAAGATTAAAAACAAATATTATTTTAATGAATAAAACAAATAAATCCTTACAAGGAAGTTGTTACTGTGGATTTTAATGTTTCTGCGTGTAGCTTTTGGAAAGAATTGAAAATATTTAAAGATGATACAGCAAGGAGACATACATAAGAAGACGAAGATAATGGAATAGAAGAATTTCAGCAGACGAAGAAGCAATGATATTGATATTGTTTGATAATGACAATGATATTGATATTGTATCTAAATTGCTAAAAGTATTCAATTTTCGTTATCCCGAATTTTCGATGTGACAAAATGTTTAGTACATATCCATCATCGAGTTCGTAATATAGAGATTCCATTCAGTGACACTTCCTTAAGGTGTTTTGAGTTTATGTTTTTTTTCCTTCCTTTTTCTATTTCTTTTCTAAGGTTAAAATTTAATAACTTTGGAATATTTGGACTTAATAAAAATTTAAAAAATTTTCTGAATGATATAACATGACAGCTTGCCGTAAAAAAGGTGGTTTCTTATATATATATTTTTTTCTCTCTCTCTTGGAATAACAAGAAACTGTGACATATTCTTAACTTGAAACTTTTTTTTAAGCCATGACGTTTGTAATTAACTAAACATGTGTTTTTTTCTTGAGAACTAATGTTTTTAAATACTTTATAATTTCTACACAAAAGTTCGCTACCCTATAATAAAAGAAGATGCACTTTCAATGTTTAACCTTTTTCCATTTTCTCAAGAAATGGAAGGAAAATTATTCCTTAACTTTAGATGTTTAGGTCATGTGCTCATATTTACCACTAATGTTTAAAGATTTAAGAGGTTTGAGGGACTGGTAATAAATTACGTACGAAAAAGAATATTCTTGAACTTATGTTCGTAAGCAAAGCAATAAACTTTCAGCTTGTATCAATTACCTAGGTAATTATATGCAATAACTGCATAAAATTCCGCAAATCTAGCTTATATATTCATGGAGATATAGACATTTATATATAGAAAAAAAATTTTTTTTGCCTTCCGTTTTCCTACTTTAACTGTAAGAAATGTTCCATAAAATTAAATAAAATTTCCTGAGCAGTTTTTAAATAACAACAAATCCTTTTAAAATTTGAAAAAAAAAATTGTTAAGAATTGCTTTGCTCAAGCATTTAAAATAATCTTTATCTATCTATCTATATATATATATATATATACATATATATATAAAATATATATAGTATATATATATATATATACATTTTTCGGGTATGGAATATACAATATACATGGGAGTTTTG